>NC_056734.1:994270817-994308317 GCF_019279795.1 Protopterus annectens | reverse complement strand
AGGCTTGCCCTTGGTCTTTCCTGCCTTATCTTGAGTAGTACTCTTGTAAGAAGAGGCAGAGGTGGAAATGTATAGATTAAGATGTTTGCCCACTGGAAGGATAGGGCATCCACTTTCCAGGCCTTGCTGTGAGGTAACCTGGTGCAGAATTTGCTGAGCTGATGGTTGTAGGGGGAGGCAAACAGGTCCACCTTCAGTGTACCCCATTTCTGGGTCAGAAGACTGAAGGTGTTGTGGTCTGAAAGACACTAGTGTGGGTCTAGGAGATTTCTGCTTAAGTTGTCTGCCAGAGAGTTTTGTTTGTCTGGCAGGAATTGAGCTTGCAGGTGAATATGCATGGCCGTGGCCTTGTTCCACAGGGTCATGGCTAGCCTGGAGAGTGGATAAGAGTGAATTCCCCCCTGTTGTCGGTTTTTATTAGAAGGGGCCCCACTGAGAGTAGAGATCTGAAAGCTGTCCGAGTGTGCTGAACAGCTAGCATCTCTTTTTGGTTGATGTGCAGATGAATTTGGTCTGGCATCCTGTGGCCCTGAATACACCTGCCATCCAGATGTGCACCCAGACATAGTCTGATGTGTCTGTGGTTAGGGTCTGGGTGGCAGCGGGTTGTGTAAAGGGAAGTCCCTTGTTGTGGTTGCATGCTGCTGCCCACCAAAGAAACTCTTTCCTTAGACAAGGTATTATAGGTATGATAGTTTCCAGGTCCTGAGAATGTTGGCACCAAAGACTTTTTAAGTACCACTGAAGTTTCCTCATGTAGTCTGGCACATGGAATTAGCAGAATGCAAAAGGCCATGAACCCTAGAGCTTGCAGGATTTTCCTTGTGGATAGCTGGGCTCTGGTGGCCATTTGAGTGAAGTAGCCTGTCAGATAGGCTTGTTTTTCCGGAGTAAGAAATGCCATCTGGGATGCTGTGTCCAACCTTTTTCCCAGATATACAATTTTTGACTGGGGACTAGTCTGGAGTTCTTTTCATTGATAGTGTACGCCAGGGAGGTTAGAAGGTCCTTTACAAATGTCAGGTGCTGCAACAGTTTTCCTGACTGTCTGCCTGAATCAGGCAATCGCCCAAGTAAGGATAAATTTGAATCTTTTTCTGTCTGCAATAGGCAATGGCTGGAGCCAGGCATTTTGTGAAAACTCTGGGAGCAGTGGATAAGCCAAAGAAAAGTGCAGAGAACTGATAATGCATAGATCCTGCCCTGAAACATAGATATTTCCTGCAGGAGTCCCTGATTGGGATGTGCAGATAGGCCTTTTTTAGGTCTAGGGTGGCTAACCAGGAATCTTTGGTCAGCATAGGGAGAAGCTGCTGTAGGGCAAGCATTTTGAATTTTGATACCACCAGGAAGGTGTTTAGAATGGAAAGATCTAAGATTGGGCCCTCTTTTCTGGGTACCTGGAAGAGTCTGGAATAAAAACCTTGGCCTATCTGTTCTGCAGGAACAGGCTGAAATGCCCTTGTAGAGAGCACGGACTGAACTTGGTTTTGTGCCTCTGTCCACTGGTTTGGAGGAAGGTATGAGAACCCTTCTGGGGCTGGCAGCGTGTGGAAATAAAATTTGTACCCCTGGGATACTATGTTGAGGACCCATCGGTCGTTGGTGATGGAGGGCCAGTTTTTTGCAGGGTGGGCAAGTTTTCCTCCTAGGGGAACGAGCAATTGGGCAGAGGTGAGGAGTGGAATTGATAAGTCATTGTGAATTCTTTCCGTAAGGGGGTGGCTTGGTACTCCCTGTTTTAGAAGTGGAGGTACTCCATTGCTTAGATCTTTGCATACCCTGAGACTGTAATCTGGGGGGGGGGGTCTGTTTCCCCTGGGTCTAGTTTGAGATGGCCTTGAGGGGGCTGGAAAGGACAATGTTTCGAGAGGCAATGCCTACTAAATCTTGGAGGCTGCACTTCCAAAAAAACCTTTGACTGTCTGCATAGAATTAGCCTTTTCTTCCATCTTTTTTAAAACCTCTTCTGCTTTGGTGCCAAACAGATTGTCCTTGTTCAGAGGAGCATCCAATAAATTTGATTTGACATGGTCTGGTCAAGGTCTGCTCCTTAAGCCAGGCATGCCTTCTAAGTATAGAACCTGTGACTGCTGCCCTGCAAGATGTTCCAGGGCGTCAAACCCACTTTGCAGGGTATGCTTGCTGACTTGGCTTGCAGAATGCATAAGCTCCTGTAAATCTTTATTTTCTGCACAGTTACAAAAGGTAGATAATTTTTGCTTAGGTTCCATAGTATGTTGCTGGTATTTCAGCATGTGGAACTGACAATTCAATGCTCTAATGGCGAGAGTTGCAGAGGTGTATATTTTTTTACCCAATCTGTCTAAAGTTTGGGAATCCCTGTCCGAAGGGGTGGGATTCTTAGGTGCAGTAGCTTTTATTCCTTTAGGTCCTTGGGAGATGACCTCTGGGTCAGAGGTAGGATTTTTGAAGAGAAATTTGTGAGAGTCAGGAACTCTATAGTACCTGTCAGGTTTCCTTGGAGCAGGTGGTAAAGTATCATGAGTTAGACTGGATTCCATAAAGACATCGTCCGCAACATCCAGAACAGGAGGGATAGCTAAGGGTCTGTGCTGTGGTAAGTCTAAAAATTCTATGAGCCTCTTTTTGGACTGAGGAGAATACTGGCATTCCCAGTGGAAATGCTCTCTCAATGTATGTAGGGTTTCACCAAAAGAAAAATCCTCTGGAGGGGAGGCTGAAGGAACAGATACCTCTGCATCTGAATCCTCATAGGCAGATAAGGGCATGTCTTCATATTCAGAAACCTCAGTCTCGTCTGACTCCTGTTCGGCATATACTTCTCAGAGGTACAGGCAAGCACAGGAGGACTATGGTTGACCAAGTTCGCAGACGACTGCAAACTAGAGGCTATAACTGACTTTCCGGCTGACACAGACATCCTCCAAAAGGGTCTCACTGAGACAGATACCTAGTGTCAAAACCATGGCCTCAAGCTAAATGCCAAAAAGTGCATAGTGATCCCCTTTGGAAAAAACAAAGTACCCACAAACTACCACATAGGTGGTAGCCCCCTAAATACGGAAGGGAATAAGGGATCTGGGGACCCAAGTAGATAGTAACCTCTCATTTGATAATCACATTGTCAAAGTGGTTAGAAAATCCTTCTATGTGGCCCACCTAATCACAAAAGGGTTTGCATCCAGATCGAAAGAGGTCATTGGGCTCCTCTACGCATCACTCATCAGACCCATCAGAGAGTACCATGCCCCATTTGGGATGTACCTTACAAGACACCTGCAACAACTGGAAAGACCACAGAAAAACCTCACCAAGAGGAGCACTGGCCTCAAGCAGATGCCCTATGCAGCTCAACTGAAGAAACTCCAGCTGTACTCTGTTGCATACCGCCTACTCAGAGGTGATCTCTGCCTGACATACAAGGCCATGTCCAACCTAGAATTGATGGACATGCTCCACCTAAAGAAAACCATATCCCCTCAAGCCATATGCTCCAGGGATCCATACCTCACCACAACAATAAATAGGACATGCTGGAGAGATAGATTCCTGTCCCAGAGACTTCCCATGCTCTGGAACAAGATTACAATCTACATTAGGCAGAGCTCCTCGCTAACCCTCTTCAAGAGAAACCTGGACGAGTGGATGGGAAACAGAAAGTTTACCCCCGGGATCACTTCAATGGCTCTGCTGGACAGAGACACAGGGAACTAATCTAAGGGGGGGTGGCGAAAGCCGTCACATTCCAGCTAGGCTTATAAATGTCTTTGGGCAGATAGCCTAGTACCTACCTATGAACCTATAACGCTGCTGGGGATAAATCTCTTTTTCTTTTAGCAGGGGAGGCTGGCTTCCCCTAATCAGTATGATCATGTCTTCTGCCGTTTTAAGCATCTAAGATTGTGGCAAGGAAGCAGGCGCTTGAGTTTGGGTCATCTTTTTTTAAGGGTAGCTCATACTCTTGGCCTTAGAAGCTCGGTAGTTTTAGAAAGAAATGAAGACGCAAAAGAAATCATCGGTTTGTGTCGAATATCGGTAATGAGAAGAACTTCCTCAGAAATCGGTGCATGCACAGCGGCTCTGGACCCATCCAAGGTAGAGACACCTGCAGGTTCCATTGTCAAAGAAGAGTCTCGCGGTATACCGGACTCTGAACGGAAATGAGTGACTGCAAACAGATACAAACACAAAGTTCATCTTGGGAATACACTTTTCTGAAAGCAGGACGGAAAGGGGAATTATGACCTGAATTAAAAAAAAATGCAGAGAACTGTGAAATTAACAGGGCAGGAAGGAAAGACTTCAACATCCAGATAAAAGGAACCTAGGGAATGGCTACTTCATTAAACAGACAATGGAAAACAAGAATGTATTAATAGATTGGGTAATGCAGGTAGAATCAATGCAGGGGATTCAGTGTACAAAAAGAGGTGGGGGAGGGTAGGTGGGGTGGAGTGAAGCTGCAGTGTTAGCTGAATTAACCAAGCAGACTAGCTAGAGTGAATGTCTCCTGTCAAAAATGTATTTCATTAGTGTATGGAAACACCCAGATTCTTACTTCACTTCCATGACAATGTCTGTGCATACTACTGGGTAATGTACTTGAAGATGCTGTGCCATTCCTGCGTAGTTCACTCTTGTATACAACATGGATGTGACATTAAAATGATGATACAAGTTTTCAAACACTATCCCTTACTGGCAATGTACCACACTCACACTTGACAAACAGCACACAGAGTTCATTAAAAACACTGTAGGTGCTCTCATACCATCCCTATGAATGAGGCCAGTAGCAAAAACAGTGGTCACAACTACTAAAATTCACAGAAAACTTACCAGGATACACTGTTATCAGGCCTCTTTTCAAAGTATTGAGGATCTGGTGTAATCTTGCAAGAATGAATTTTAAGATATTTGAATATGTGCACTTTTCCCTTTATACATATCTGAAAGAAGAGAGAGAGAGATAGTGGTTAGCAGACAACACAGATCACAAATTTTCTTCCTCAGCATTAAAGGGAAGAGGAGACTTCACTTTAATGTGCTCTATAATAAATATGACCCTTCACAAAACAGTAATCTTATTCTATTTCTGATGTTAATTTGCAGGAACACAGTTAACTCCAAAAGGAAAAAAGTACCCTCAACACAGTAATCCAAAATAATTTTATTCTTTGATGCCATGACATTGCAAAATACACCATCTGAAAGAGCAAAAATGAAGTCAAATCTGAAGAACAAGATACGTCTGATAGGCTCCAAAACTGAGCATTGTGTTACCTGCATCAACTCTGTAAAGCAACAAACTGTGTGTATAAAGACGTATGCAATCCCGGTTTAATTTCTCCAAATGTTTTTATGCTTCTAATGCCATGACAGGAACGGACCCTATTCCTAGGTCAGGGTATAATTAAAGTTCATGACGTTATTATTGTTTCAATCACTAATGTTAACCAGAAGTGCTCTTCACAGCACCTGCAATGTGCCCAGAACTGACTCCTGCATTTCATACAGTTACACATACTGGTAGCATATCTAAATAAGACTGTAGATTCTTTTTTTTATTTGACCCACTGCTCCAACTATTGTTGGAACTATCCGGCATCTTTCATCCATATTGCTCTCGTTTCTGCGCACAAATCCTGATATTTTATGACTTCGTGTCTTTCTGAATGTGAGACACTGTAATCAATAGGTGCAATAATTTCAATGATCAGTGTTACTTGTGTTTCATGGACTGCTAAATTCCTTTTATGACTATGGATCTGTTTTACCATACAAGTTTTTAGCTAACGTACTTTTACACGTGGACTATTATAAGGACCATGTTCTGACAAAGTATACGTGCAACTTACACAGAGATGATACTGTAGGAAGCAGTTGAAATTAAATGCATGTAAGACACATCATGGCTAAATGATTCTATTTCAATTTCCAGTGTACTAAAACAATGAGCTAGTACTTTGTAGTTCTATAAAGGCATAATGAATTATCAGTTGGTTATAATGGATGTTTATTATATATATGGGTTTACTCTGATTCACTGAAAACTCATTTCACTGAATTTCAGTTCACTCACACCAAATCGCTGAAAGCTCAAATTACTGAAATCTCATTTCACTGAATCACATTTCACTGAATGCAAGTACTGTTGGGCAAATAAAACGTATATGCCATTTTCCCCACTGTAGTGCAATCCTGGTGTTAGTACATATAGTTGGGGGGGGGGTGTAGCCACCCACCTACTTAGCTTTTATATTTATCATTCTCATTTCACTGAAAGCTAACAATATATTAAATGAAACGTAGGTGGGGGGGCTGTGCCCCCCCACTCCCCTAACTATATATACTAACTCTAGGATCACACTACAGTGGGGAAAATGGCATATACATTTTATATGCCCAACAGTACTTACATTCAGTGAAATAAGTTTTCAGTGACTTGAGCATTCAGCGATTTGGTGTGCTTTGAAATTCAGTGAAATATATATAATTCTTCAGAATATAAGTTTTAGAATGCAAATCTTCGGATGTACTATCATTCAACTTTGTGCTTTTTTTTTTTTTTTTTTTTTTTTTTTAAGGGCAAACTATTTTTTTTTAAGTGTACTCCTATATGTGTGTCCATGTTTTAAGAAATCACACTTTTCAATACATGGGAATTAATTGCTGGGGGCTATTTAATGATGCATTCTAACTGACACAGCGACTCTGATGAAGTCCTTTAAACAAAATAGAATGAAAGCACCAAGTTCCTTTTAATAAAGTTGGTTGCCTGTTTTTTATCTGATCTGGGCATTTTACAGCCTTGTCATTTTGCAAATTAAGGACACAAGTCTCTCTTGTTTTGATGTGGTTATCTGTACCAAATTGAAATACTAACTAACAAAGCATTTACAATTAAAGGAAAATGGCACCAAGATAGTAACTGAATGAGATGGTGTTAAAGGTGGCCTAGCATGATGTAAAACTAGAGAAGTGACAGGCTCATCTTTCACAGACACCTCCCTTATCCAATACAACTATAAAGGACAGCAATGATGTTTCTATGAAGAATTCTAGCAATTCAGATAATGGAGTTATATCACTGTTTTTGTAAGTGTCCTGTAATATAGTAGCAGCCTCAAAATTTAAAATCAAACAGGTGGAAATTGATTTCCTTAGTCTTTTGCAGCATTTTTCGGTGATTATCTTTTACTAGAATTTAAAAAATTAACAAGCATAGGAATCTGTCTAGTTCCAACTTCACCGCCACGAGTGTTGAGGAAAAAATAAACAAAGAAAGTAGTGGTCTTAAAACTTTGTTGATGAGCTCAGTCATAATTTCCAAAAATCATAAAACCCAGGTAGCGTTCCAAAGCAACAAACCTTTATTCGTCACAAACAAGTGATCCTCAGTGACAAAAAAAAATCAGAAATATTCCAACAATGTTAAACATATCAGCTTTTATATGCTTAAAAGTAAGTGTGGAAAATGTACGTTTTAATTTTAAACCAGCCTATTCAAGGCAAACAGTATAAACAGAGCTATAAAAGCACATTTTACAACAAGTACCCACCCGCACACACTACTACTGAGTAGATCAAATTAAAATTTAAAGAAAACACTACCTATTTGCAACTCACATTCCAAAATTGGGTATTAAGAAAAGCATAAAATACACACAAGAATTTTTACTGAAATCGCTTTCAGCAACTTAATGCAATAAAGCCTTCATCAGATTTGTGACAAGAACTAAAATCAAGAAAAAACACATAGATATTAACCATAAACATAATCTAAGTAGAACACTATAAATATAAAAATATATCTAACCTCATCTAGTAAATATTCACCCACGTGTATTAGGGCGCATAAAAAACTAAGCAATTAACAGCTTAGAAAAAATGTCAGTGCTTTGCAAAAAAATTGTCATGAGAGTTTTCATGTTTACAGCCCCAAAACATGTTTATATAATGAAAACTAGTAAAAAAAACATACAAAAAAATACAGAAAAAGTGGATGAAGTAAACTAGTAACGTATAAAAGAGTGCAGGTGTGTGCATGAATGTCTACCACTGTGGTAAATTTGGAATTATACCAATACTACATAGTAAAAGAGCTATGAAAAAATGTGCGTTTTGAATTTACTGTTTAAATCTCTAGTGTGATCCACCAAATCTAATCAAAGCAGAATTGAAGTTAAAGTAACTAAACATATAGACATTTATACACATTCTACACATTTATTATTTAGTATATTTTTAGCACTAAAAATATTTCCTCAAAAAATTCCCTAAAAAACCTTTACAGATTGTGTGCCAGCCTACATGTGTGTGTCAGCTTACATAAATTCAATGCACTCTTAATAGAGCAATAATAGCTAAGTCCTGGTTTTCTGAATGCATTTAATTTCAACTGTCAACAAAATTATTTTTTCTCCAAAATACCACTGACGTCTCCTTCAAGCTCATCCATCTGCACACAGTCCAGAATGATAAATTTAAAACCAGACTGCCTGGGGTGTTCTAATAAGTGTTTGGATAATGCATTCCTCTGGCATTTACGTCTGTTGTCAGAAAGATGACCTAAAATTCTCCTATTCAGTTTATTCATAGTCTTACCCACATAAAATGCAGGCAGTCATTGCACATGGCCTACATGTACAACTTTTTCAGTACTACAGTTACCACCTGCTAAAGATTTCACCATCTTTTTAAGATACCAGCACTCAAAAATGTCGCACTCCGTCAAGTATTCATAGAAAGTGCAGTTAGGTGACCCACAGATTTTACTGCTCATCATCCTGGTGCACCTTATTTTTCTTTTTCACATAGGTACGTATGTTTCTGCTCTTTTTATAAACCAAAGTAGGGTGATCTCCTAAAACCCTTACAAGCTGCTGATTGTCAGTGAGGATGGCAGAGTTCTCCTTAATAATGGCTTTAATTGTATTGAAATGCCAGGTGTATGTTAGAATGCAGCTGTCCTTAGTTTTCTCTTCTTTTGGGTTAGGGTGCCCTTGCTGCATAATTCTACCAAAAGGCCTATCCACATAGGATCATTGTTAGGTTTAGAATCTCTAATGGGATCCAGAATCATATGTAACATGTTTGATTGATATCCTATGGTTAAATAAATCATTTACAAGATCATTCATATTTTGGAGAAAAGTGATGTCACTTGGAGAAAAAGTGCTCAACAGAGGACTTACATTAATACCTCAAGGAAGGAGCAATGAGACACAGACCATCACTGTATGTGAGACAGTTGAATATGAAACTTGTACTTCATGAGAAAAATAACATGAAGGAAGATAAACCCATCAAAGAAAAAATTAAAAGACCCAGCAATTTTTGCCCCCCACTACATCCCACACTTGCGGCCTTGGAGACCAAATGCGAGCTTGACATATGAAAGGCTCTCAAAAAAACACCAAAAAGTAATTTTTATAATACTTTAAAGGATGAGATATTAGCACTTAAGAATCTGAGCAATGATAGAACTAGATATTCTATGAAGGCTGACAAGCATGGGGCATACTTAAGACGCCAATAATTTATTTGGATTGCAGATTAGAGATTGCCTTCCCTACCACGGATTGATATCAGAGTATAGGCAAAGAGAAAGAAATAGGGGGTCCTAAATGAAAGACCAGCAGTGGTAAAGTTTTTAATAGAATCTAGAACAGAAGCTGCAATTAAAAAAGGAATAATTAGTAGAGCATATAAAATATTACATGATAACTATACAAAACAATCAAAGTAGGTTAGAAAAGATTGGGAAGAGAGATTGGATAAGCAATTCACAAAGAAAGAATGGGAGGACATATGTATGTCTCCCAAATATGCAACAAAACATAGAAGATTTAGGAGTTTTGCCTGGAAATGTTTACACAGATATTTTTACACCCCTAGACTCTAGAAAAATTTCCTCAGGCAGACAGCAAGTATTGGAGATGTGAAGGGGAAGAAAGAGGTAATTGGGAACGTATTTTCTGGGACTGTGGAGAGTTGGTGAACTTTAAGGATTCCCTGCAGGATGCACTGCCAGAGATGATGGGTGGGCAGACTGGTCTGACGAGGGAGATGATTTTTCTGAGCTATGATACAGCATCAGAATTGCCTAGACATCGTAAAAACCTGCTGTGTCTTAACACTGGTGGCTGCCAAAAAAACAATTACTAGAAAATGGAAATCAAAATCTATACTGGAAGTAGTGAATATAGTAACACAGACAAAACAACTAAAAATGAGATCTTTAGAAAAGGGCAGGAGCAAACTACACAGGAAAAATTGGAATTGTGGGAGCAATACATACAAGGGAGGAATGACGTTTAAAAGGTGGCAGGACTTAAATGAGCTATGTAATGTTTGAGTGAGAAAGATCGGGTAGGTTATAAGTGATGTATAATGTTTGCAACTGACAGTGTGTCAGTATGGTTTGTGATGTAAAATGACTAATTAGAATTATGTTGGTGCTGTTTGTTTTCATTTTTATAAATGTAGGATTGCCTATGTAGTAAGTGATGGTTTAATAAAGATGTTTGTTGTTTAAAAAAGGCAGGAATTTAATAATTTATGTAATATTGCTTAGGTTATATGATATATAACAATATATGTGAAGTATAATGTATGTTATGTTAATACAGTTTGATTACATTTATATGAATGTAAACTTGCCTATGTCACAAGTGAGAATTCAACAAAGGTGTCTAAAAACAAAACAAAAAGAGTGGGGGCATACTTGTTGCAGATACTGACAGTTATATAATGAAAACAGAAAACATGCTGAAACCACCTGAGTTTTATTCTAAACATTCCTTTGAGGCGTGCAAAACTGCATATATAAATGGAAAGCTAAGCTAACCACAATGCTTAATAAAGAATTTACTAGTGAAAACTTTTTTGAGTATTTGAACACTCCTCTCCCTAAATTACCTTGTTTTTTTTTGGGATTCCCAAACCCCATAAGAAAAGGGAAGGTCCACCTTACAGACCTGTTATTGCAAGTGGAGGTTCCATACCAGAGGACACTGCCATATACTTAGATTTTATTCTTCAGCCTCTTGCTGAAAAGAGCTCATCTTTTATTTTAGATTCACTTGATTTTTTTTAAGAAAAATAAAAAGTGCATGTGAAAGATCAAAGCATTTTGGTAACTACTGATGCTGGAGCTCTTTACACTGTGTTACCGCAAATGTACTGTATTGAAGCAACTACAGAGGCTTACAGCAGAAATAACAATGTTACACAAGGGCAAACTGAATGCTTGGGAAAGACAATAAACTTGGTGTTGAGTTACATATTTTCAGTTTCAATGGCCAGGCTTACAAACAGACAAGGGGGATAGCCATGGGTGCAGCTTAGGCCCGTAGCCTGTCCAATGTAGATTTAGGCAAGTAGAAGAAGGAATTTGTACTACAAAGTGAATACTGGAGTTTTATGACCAGCTACCTCCATTTTATTGATGATGTATTCATAGTCTGACAAGGTGAGAAATCTAAACTCACCGACTTTATCCATTACATCAATAACTGCACCTCCTTCCTGAAATTTACCACTTCTATTAGCTTGGAATCAGTACAGTTCATACCTCTTAAGTGTACAGAATTCCTCATTATTTACCAGTTTTGAAGGCAAAATAATGGGGTGTCACGAATTCCCGAGTGGTCCCTTCAATTCTCAGGTTTTTTTAAATTTTTTTTAAGGTGAAGTTGTTGCTGATGTCATCACATGGAGGAGCATGCGAGATGATGTCAGCTTCGTGAGACAGACTGCCAGGCAGAATTCAGCTGAGCTCTCAGAGACTGTGTCTGTGTTTACCCTTTTACTACATACGTTCGTTCAAAGTTGGCACTGTGTTGGAATGTTGTATGATTCTACAAACCTGGCCATGAGTTTACGATCTCTGCAGATAACTTCACTGGTCTTCTTTGCATTTGGAGTGAATTGATGAATGCAATGAAAGTTCTGATTCACAGCCAGGTAAGGCAAAACAGAAAAGATCAGTTTATGTTATTTAATCAGTTTTGCTGTTTTTAGAATGTGCAGCGGTTAGCACTGTAGCTTCACAGCAAGATGTTCTCCTGTTCGATTCTCGGCTTTAGCACCTTCTGTGTGGAGTCTGCATGTCCTCCCCGCAGTTGATTGACGTTAAAGATATACAGGTAGGTGCGAGCGTGAATGGGCATGCCTTCATTGAAGGTTGGGCATCGGGCTGGCAACTCGGCACCGTAAAAATCCACTGACAATCATGAGCAGACCGAAGTTCCATTGTTGCGACCCCTAAACGGGAAAAGCCAAACGTCTTTAGTCGCTAACCTAATATTAACGGGCAGTGTCTGATGTTCACAGGATTTGTGGAAAGTTATATTGCACTGCCCGCTAAAAGTTAAACACTGCAGTAGGCAGGGGCATATTCTCAAAACAAATTCCACTTTTAGACACAACTAGCAATTAAAAACTTTAATGAACAGAACAAAGTTTAAGGTCAGACTGCCATTGCACTGCCTGTACTATAGAAGAGTCGCTAATGTCAGATTCAGTATCATATGGTGCTTTATCCAGTAAAGCCACAACCACACTGGGCCATGGATCATTTGGTACCAGGCCACTAGAGTGAAATGAAAAAGTGAATGTGTGTGTATGTGTGTGTGTGTGTTTGTGTCTGTATGCATGTGAAAGCAGTGTGTGTGTGTGTGTGTGTGTGTGTGTGTGTGTGTGTGTGTGTGTGTGTGTGAAAGAAGAAGAGATTGTGTGTATGACAGATTATGAACGGTGAGATCGATCAAGCTGTTATTTTACACTCGCTAAGCAGTGTTTTTGCTGTTTAGAGAGTGTAAAACAAGTCAAGGAAACCAAAAAAAAAGTATCTGTGTGTATGTTTATGTCTGCATGTGAGAGTGAATGTGTGTGTGAAAGTAGGAGACTGTGTGTGTGTGTGTGTGTGTGTGTGTGTGTGTGTGTGTGTGTGTGCGCATAAAAGACACAGAGCGAGAGAGAAAGTGTGGAGAGTGATCCCTGGCAGCAGCAGCAATGAGGTTTGCATACCTCTCGACCATACCACTCAAACTCTCGCAAGATAAATCTGGATTGCGTGTAGACATTCCATAGTTTACCAGTGAGTTAAAAGGAGGAGTAAGGCATGCGATGAACAGAACAGAACTGACATTGTAGGGCACAATTTGTTCAAAAGAAGCTGACTACCATTACCACTTATCCATTTTTTCAGGACTATCCAGAAATCAGAATTACAGAATAAATTCTAGCATTCCATTTAGCAGTGCAAAGCTATTTTTTTTTTCAAATGCCGCCTCAAATTGTTTTTTAGAAGAGCATCCCTAATGTGATTCAGTCAAATCTGAAAATTGTAAATGAAGATATTTCACCTCCTAGTAACATGTCATTTTACATCACAAAATGGGTGTGGTTCATGATGTAGAGCGGGAGAAGAATGGGGTATAGACAGGCAAGGACACTGCTGGTGCAAAGAAGTGTTTTCTCTCTCCCTTCTTCCTTTCGTAATTGCCTCTGTTTTTCTATCCTACACTTGCAACCTGTCACTCTGTTTCACATGCTTTCTATCAATCTTAACCCAATTTTATATCATTCCTCTGCCTTATTTATCGACTGATACCAACTTCATTTTCCACTCATTTCTGTCATTCTCCCAGTCACTCTAACATATACACAAGCACACACACACGGACACAATCCTTTTGTTTACTGTTGTGCGTCTTTCTTTTTTCTGCATCTTATTTATTTATTTATGTACATGCTTGATTGTTTGCTCACTTGCTTGTTCATTGGAGTCCATTAAAATTTGTGATTTTGTTAGATTGAGATCTAAGGTTATGTTTATAAAGATTTGAATTTCAGAAGTATGACAGGCAAGGAAACTGGCAGAAAACTGCTCATTCTTTAAATGACAGCTGCTACTAACTGGTTTTGACAATTAAACTGATGTGATATTTCCATTTGCAAAAAATGCAGAAAAGAACCTGAATATTCATTTTATTATCATTTGTACAGATGATCTTTTTTGTTTGTTTGTCTGGGGGGAGGGGTATTCTGGTTAAACTGGCATAACACTTTTGCTTGTTGCTAATCTACCTGCTAGGGCTAAGAAGCAGAACATTTTCCATGATCAGAACAGAATTTTTTTCAGTCTTGATTTTTGTCTACTGCATGTGGTGTTCAAGGACAAGTGATTGATCAAGTGAAATGTATATAAAGTGAGTGTTGTTTTGATAGATATTTTCTACAGAATGTGTGACAGACCAGTTTGAGACTATGCTTAGTTCCAAAGATTAATGTGTTGGCCTTTAATGGGCTGATTACTATAAAGGACTTTGCAATTTGCCAGCCATGCACACATATTCTAAATCTCTCTGTAAGATTTATGGCAGGAATTAATGTACTGCTAATCTATGCAGCACTGCTATCTAGATGGTTACTCTCTAGTTACTTGGGTACAGTGGATTTTTGCAGTGAACCACCACTGTCTGTTCCCTGAGAACAAAAGCAGTTGCTATGTCAGATTATCTGTTATGTGGGTTTACTGTGGCTGATGGATGATTTAATGAAGAACCAGAAGCTTAAAATAACCTCCAAATGGTGTTGCTTTAAAGTTCAGTACATAGAGGAAACTGTTGAAGTGTTAAGTAGCAAATCTGTTTCTGAAAGGCTGTAGGATTAGAAGCAAACTGTTTTAACATGACAAACTGACTTTTAATAAAGATTTTGGTAATGTACTGTATTTAATATTAGTGTAGGAGCAGTTAATTTTATTTTTATAAAAGAAAACTGTTATTTTACACAAGTACTTTTATTTATATTAATATATGAACTTGTATCAAACTTTGTTTAAAGACTTGATACAAGTTCAAATATTAATATAAGTAAAACAAATTAATATAAATAAAACACTATTGTTCTGGTTATATTATGTGTTTAATATTTTGTCTGTGCTTCAATTTGCATTTAAAAGTTAGTATCCCACAATTCCACAGGGTAGGTGGGGTTGCATAATTAATTATGCAAATTTTATGTTAATTGGCATACATATTTTTGGCCAATTGTACCTATTTTTCACGGGCCTTTGTCCAGATTTTTGATGATTCCAGGTTGAGAGGTATGGTGCAGTTCCTTGATATGACTGTCAGTATTGATAAAGACAGAGGAAAACTAATTAGTAGCTTATACAGAAACCCAACAAGAGTGAACTACTTACTTCACAGAGAATGTACGCATCCAGTAAAAGCTAAGCACAATGAAATAAAATCACAAGGCTACAGATTAGCACGCATTACCACAGATGCCCCTTTTTTTCAAAAATGTGAATGACCTTGAAAATGATTTCTTAACCAAAGGAAATGAATGAAACATGTCACACATGACTCTGGATCCCATTAGAGATTCTAAAACTAACAATGACCCTTACATGGAATAGGCCTTTTGGTAGAACTATGCAACGAGGGTACCCTAATCCAAAAGAACAGAAAAGTACAGACAGCTGCATTCTAACTTACACCTGGGATTTCAATACAATGATAGCATTTATTAAGGAGAACTGGGTCATCCTCACTGCCAATCAGGAGCTTGTAAGGGTTTTAAGAGATCACCCTACTTTGTTATATAAAAAGAGCAGAATCATATGTAACTATGTGGAAAAGAAAAATAAGGAACACCAGGATGACATAAGCACTAAAATCTGTGGGACACCTAACTGCACTTTCTGTAAATACTTGATGAAGTGCGACTCATTTGAGTGCTGGTATCTTAAAAAGATGGTGAAATCTTCAGCAGGTGGTAAATGTAACACTGAAAAAGTTGTATCTAGAGCCATGCACAAAGACTGTCCTGCATTTTATGCAAGTAAGACTATGAATAAACTGAAAAGGAAGATTTCAGGTCATCTTTCTAACATCAGACGTAAATGCAAGAGGAACACATTAACCTAACACTTACTAGAACACCCTAGACATTCCGGTTTTAAATTTATAATTCAGGACTTTGTGGAGATGGATGAGCTTGAAGGGGATTGTCAATGGTGTTTTGGAGAAAAAAGAATTATGCTGGCAGTTGAAATGAAATGTATTCAGAAAACCAGGACTCAACTATTATTGCTCTATTAAGAGTGTACTGAATGAAGCTGCCACACAATCTGTAAAGGTTTTTTTAGGGAATTTTTTGAGGAAATAATTTTAGTACTAAAAATATACTAAATAATAATAAAGAAATATGTATAGAATATGTATAAATGTACATATGTTTAGTTACTTCAACCTCAGTTCTGCTTTGATTAGATTTATTGCATCACACCAGAGATTTAAATGGTAAATTAAAAACACACATTTTTTTCATGCCCCTATTACCATGTAGTATTGGTATAATTCCCCCATTTACCACACTGGTGGATGTTCATGTACATACCTGTACAGTTGTACATTACCAGTTTACTTCATCTAATGTTTTCTGCATTTTGTTATTGTTTTTATACTAGTTTTCATTGTATAAACATCTTTTGGTGCTGTAAACATAAAAACTATCATGACAGTTTTGTTTTTTTTGAAAAGCATTGACTTTTTTCTGAGCTGTTAATTACTTATATTTTATGCACACTAATACACATGGATGGATACTTACTAGATATTAGACAGATGCATTTTTATAGTGTTCTAGTTGGATTATGTTTGTGGCTAGATAGCTGTGTGTTTTTTTCTTGATTTTAGTTGTTGTCACAGACCTGATGAAACCTTTATTGCATTAGGTAGCCAAAAGTGACTTTAGTTAAAGGTCTTTTTATGTGTATTTTATACTTTTGTTAATACTTGACTTTGGAATGTAGGTTGCAGTGTTTTCCATAACTAGGATTTAGTTTGAGCTAATCAGTAGTAGTGTGTAGGGGTGGGTACTTGTTTTAAAATGCACTTTTATGGCTCTGTTTATACTGTTTGCCTTGAATAGGCTGGTTTAAAATTAAACAATACATAAATTTTCCACACCTACTTTTAAGTATATAAAAGCCAATATACTTAACATTGTTAAAATATTTCTGATTTTTTTGTTAGTGAGGATCGCTTGTCTGTGATGAATAAATGCTTGATGCTTTGGAACACTACCTGGGTTTCACGATTTTTGGAAAGCATTGTGACTGAGCTCATCAACAAAGTTTTAAGACTACTAGTTTGTTTTTTTTGTTTTTTTTTTACCTTTACTAGAATTTACTACATTACCTTGTTTATCTTGAATATCATAGTACCTGGACTATATCTTAAAGAAAACAAAAATACAATTAAGAAAAAAAAATAAGAAACATAGCAATATTTGCGATGAAAGTATTACAGCCTACAACACCCACACATAAAAAAGCCACTAATGATGCTCTGACTGAAGACTGCTGAAAAAATAATTTTTTATAAGCTATGAGGCACTATTCAGATAAAACTGCTGAGTGGAACACTTAAAGTGAGAACTGAAGAAGGCGGACAGAACTTCTAGCAACACTGAACAAAATTTAAGCCTCTCACACCAACACTGAAAGAAACGTAGGCAAAATACCAATGCTTGTCTTAACTGCGGCTGAGGAACAGCAGGTAGAATTTCTAGCCACTAAAGTAAGTAAAATTCAATTATAACTTACTGATAAAGTGGCCCTCCCTGAAGATCTAACCAAATACTTGGGTGCCAAAGATGGTTCATCTCATGTTTCAGAGTAAGCATAAAAATTATGTTTCTGTTTTTAGGTTTTAAGCTTTGAGCATTAATTGGAGAAGGGAAATATAACCTAACGGCATATGAAGACATACGAGAGTCTGTTACTTCACTGGTAATAATCTCTTCTCTTTTGGTGAACCTTGGAAGGAGACAAACATTCAAATTCGAAGCAGGGGGGAACCACTTAACAAAATGACAGATTAGGTACCAAGCTTCCTTTGTAAATCTTAGGGTAGGGTACACATTATTTTGTCGAGCTGAGTACCTTGAGTGGATTTTAATCATTGTTGAATAAACTTTCTGATCGCAAACCAGCGTGCCCTGGCACTTTTTATTGGATTTACAATCTTAGGGTAGGACTGAAGTTAGTCAAAGGCACTGGTGACTGCATGTCCCTGTTTTCTGAGTCAGCAAAATAACAAGCAGCCTCAAAAAATGATGGAAGACTGCTTTTGTCCAATAACAGGAGGCAAAAAAAATCTGACACTGGATTCCAGAATTTTCTCACGAATGATTTTGTTTCCTTAAAATTTCTTTAGTATACTTATGTACCATTTTTCAAGAGCTTTTTAAAAAAGCAATAGCTTAAATGTCCTTGACATCCTAATATTTGTAAGACTGTTAAATTTAGCCAGCTTGTCACAAACTTTATGACCACAGACCAGACAATATAACCATTATGAATGAAGGCTTTTTGGAAGTAATGGACCATCAAAAACAGAAATTCCATGTCTTCATGCTCCAGGATGAGAAGATTGTCTAAATAAAGATACATGTGAATACCCCGGAGCTTGTCGAAAACTTTTTAGATAGACATTTTGGGAATTCCCTTGAGGCATCAGAAAGACCAAAAGGCAAAGAAGAAAACTGAAAAAAATCCCAAAGCACAAAATCACAAGAGTTTTTACTAATCTGCATGAATGGGGTTATGAAAATGGGTGTTGAGGGTAACTAAACAGGCTTGAAGAAGGATCACAGGACAGAAAGCATTGTGAATTTTGGAATTCGTAAAAAAAAGTGTTCAGGCTTTATAAGTCTAAAATGGGTATCCATGTGACTTCTTTTCTTGCAACAATGAATAACTTTTTATTATAGCTCTTTCCTTTTTTCAGGACAAGGGAATAATCCTACAGTTCCCGGACAGTAAGGTTTTCTAACACTGGCAAAACCAGACTACCTTGGTTCATGGATACTTAAGGAATTTCAGAAGGGAGAGAAGGAAGGCTCCAAATTAGACTGTAGCTATTCTGAATTAAATTGAGAACACATTTTATCTGAAGTTATCAGTCTCTAAAGAGGCAGGGAATGGCACAGCTTCCCTGAAAAGATTGGAAGGCGGCTGGCCAAGGTGGAGGACAAGAAAGAATGATAGTTATAAATTGGGTTATCAGCAAATAAATGTTTAGGTCCCTTGAAATATGTTTGGGTTTTTCCTGACATTTCTTTTTTGGGAAAAGGGGGGGGCTGCTTTTGAGGGGTTAGTTCCTCTGAACTTTTGGCATAATTTTTTTTCTCTTTATTAAGTTTTTAAAAATCTCTGCAACTACAGAGCCAAAAAAAGATTATCTCTGTAAAAGACATCTACAAGCAACTTAACCTTGACATCATCAGTACAAGGACTGCAAACATAAATAGGAATACTTTCTTAAGATAGAGCCAGTTGCTGCTAGCCAAAATGCACATCAGCAACATAATAAATAAAAAAATATATGTCTTGCTACCAAAGTAGCAGAGTTAAGACAAAAGGGAGAACTTATTGTCAGAAATTAGTCTCTTCACGTTATCAAAAATATGCAAAGGGTACCTGTTCATATGGATTTGACAGTTAATGTCATGGAAAAAAACTGTAGCAGAAGTGTACACTTTCTTTCCATATTTATCCATGACACTACTATTTGTATACTTTGGAATTGGAAGAGTTTTGTTGCCACAGCAGACTTAGTACAGATCACAGCAGAAAGGATTCTTATACAGAAATTTGTGAGACTCTGCTTCATTGTATAACTTACCCGGATTACTTGGCGTAGGTAGCTGTGATTCAGGATTCAAACAAGCAGAAAAAGAAAGAGTACAGTAAAGTCTGAAACACAGAAAGGATAGGTGAGGGTTTAGGAATATCAATATCTAACGGTCACAGTTTCTCTTCCATACAGTAAAACATAGTTTTTACTCATCCAGTAAAAATATTGCACCATTGTTAAAACAGTGTCATCGAAAGAAATTCTTCTAAATCGAAGTTGGGAGAACGGGCATCTTCGCCCTCTGACTCAAACCCTGTAGGTGACTGGATCTGTGAGGAGTATGCCAAGCATTCCACATCAGAATCTGAATCTTCCTTCCTCTGAGGACATGTTCCTCTTTCGAGGAGTCGAAAAAAATGGAAAGAAACTGAGGAGGTTTTAATGACATAAAAACTTTGAACAGCCCATAAGAAAAATAATATCACTCCTGTTGTGATCAGCTGAAGGAGTAACATGATTTTATGCTTTGTTGTCTGTTTCCTCTTTTTAGGAGTATTAGAAGAAATAATGCAAGAAGGAGCAGAATCCTCATACACCTCAACAAGCGGACCAGAAATGTCCTCTCAAACAAGCATCTGTGGAATGCTCTGTTACCTCATTAATTATCAGAAGGTCCCTCTTCCAATCTTGTGAGTCATATGATCCTTTGTATGTTACATGAGGATCTGAGGTATCATCACCTAAAAAGAGACATACAGGTCCGATCAGATAGCAGAAATGTCTGAAGGGTCAGACTTCTTGAGTTTCTTTTGCGGCTACTGAAGGATGTCAAACAGGGATGAATAAGAAGCCATCCTACCTCATATGTGAGCTCCATAAGACTCTCTACATATAGTTTTAGACAGCTCAAAAATTAATTTATAGATTTCACGGATACTAGGCAAAACACTCGGTTGAGAACTGAATGTAGAAATTAAAGTAATGCATAAGATTTGTCAACAAGACTTCCACAAGCTGTTTCTTCTCGATCCACTAAAAGCTTTAGTTCAACAATAAAAACATCCATAGAAGTAACTCTGTACCTGGTTCTCATGTCTCTATGGAGAAATCCATAGAAGCAACTCTATCTGGTTCTCATGTCTCCATGGAGACAATCTGATAAAGAGCAATAAAACAGAATACTTCTTTCCTTCAATGTCTATGAGATAATGTTTTCTGAAAGCATTAAAATGTTTTCTCATTCTTGGAATGCAATAAAAGATAAGACAAAACCAGACAGTACATAGTAGAACAGGCTGTACCATGCATCTTATATGGATAATCTTCCTTTTATGTTAACCCAGGTTTGTAAGTGTGGCTGTCAGTTTGGGACAACTGATTCTATTAGGGGGATAAAACTTTAACATTTGTAAATTTGCAATGAATAGGTTTTAGGGTGTATTGGGGAACTCTGTTTTTTGTTTGAGGGTTTTCAATAAATAGAAAGTTTAATAAAATGTAGCACAGGCTCAAATGTATATGACAAAAACCAACTGTATAAAAGATCAACCTGACAAATATTATTGTGCGCATGTAAGACCAAAGCTGCAACTAGATAATTAAAAAAACAGCTGTTGCAAACAAAAGGTGGGAATAATACCTTTTAATATAATGACACTTTCTATATTATCTTTAAATATTAATGGCCTCACAAATATATACAAGTGAACAACATTAAAAATGTAGACTGCAGGACTTCCAAAATGGCTGCACGTTGAGTAACAGCTTGTTTCTAGTTCTCCCAGTGTGAACATAGAAACTCAGCAGGGAAGGCCAGTAGACTTCTCTTTATGGGTAAATTTCAGTAACTGGCTAGTAAGTGCACTGCCTGGATGCCAAGAATACAGAACTACAGAAGACTTGGAAAAAATGAGCTACAAAAAGTGAGGAAGAAGCACTGACTGGGGAAAGTTCTGCAGCTGTTCAGCAAAAAGCAAATCAACCTTCAGACAAGACTTCCAGTAACCTACAGAAAGATAAGACAAATGCATATAGACCTGGTTAAAATAAACAAAACAGTGATGGGGTACATCAACACAAACAACAAAAGGCTGGAAAAAAATGGAAGACGTTTTAAACAGATAGTCAGATGAGGTGATAAAGCTGCAAAAATCAGAGGTTGAAATGAAGAAAAGGTTGGATGAATATGAAACTGCTCAGGAAGAGATGTTTAAATAAAATAACAGAATTAGAGGACAGAGCATGTAGGGGAAACCTGAGATTTTCAGTTACACCAGAGAAGCTGGAAGGACAGACTGCATTAATTTTATGAAAGTACAAATAAGCAATTGGACTGGTATTGCACAGGAGTTGTTAGTTGAAAGGGCACATTGCATGTATGCTCCAAACCTCGCTATAAGAAAGCAACCTAGACCTTCAATAGTAAAGATGCAATCCTGCCAGTTGAAGAAGTTGCTTCTGAAAAACTGTGGCAGAAGGACAAAATACTGAAAGTGGGAAACAGCAGTGTGTTTGTGGAGAATGATTATTCATTGCACACCAGGCAGAAAAGGAGTAAATGAATTCCACTATTCAGGGCATGTCAAGATGCAGGTGAGAGATTCAAATTGCTGTATCCAGCTGTCTTTTAAGGTATTCTTCCCTGAAGGGACACAATCATTTTTTGATGAAGTGCATGGTACAAAGGAAGTACAAAAGTCTGTCCAACAAAAAGTGAGCTGTGAAACAAAGATTCTGCTTCTTGTTCTTCTGGTAATAAAGACCAGAGAGAGACTGTACCTGCAAAACCTTCTCCATTATTTCAACAAAAAATGTTGAAGAGAAAGAAGGGCGCACAAGAGTTGACTAGAAGAATTGAGAGTATGTTGGAAATGAAGCAACGACAGGATCTGAGCAATGGAGAACAGTAATAAAACCAGAAACTTATTGTGGGATTACAACGCAATAATTATATTTGTAAAATATGACAGAACGAGAAAATCTGGAAATCTTGGTCTTTTTTCAAAATCTGTTGTACTTGTGGGTGACTCTAAAGTATGCCCTACTTCATGTCATTAATGTTAAGAAAAATGTTTTGGGGAGAGGAAGAGACCGGGAAAATCTAACTATAAGCAAGGAAATATTTTCTTTTCTTAAGAGTACTATATTTGTGGTGTATGGGTTTCTTTGCATGCTATTTTTAAGCATAATGGAGATTGTAAACAGGTGCTTTTTTTCTCATTCTTGCATGGGGAAATGGTTGGATCAAGGACTATAGACGGATTAGTTTTAAGAGACAGACAAGTAAATGAAAAAGAATATTGAATATTATGATGCTTTTTTCTAACAAATGCATGTATATTTAGTAGCAATTATACAACTGGTCTTCATGTTTCATTGGAAACAATCTGATACAGAGAAACTGGCTGTCTGGTTCTCATGTCTCCATGCAGACAGTCTGATAGAGAGAAACGTGATAGGGGATTGGCTGAGGGAAAAGAGAAACTGGCTAGGATATAATGTTCTCATGTTCTCTGAAAGCAAGCTTGGAGAGCTTTAAAGATAAGACAAAACCAATTAGACCTGAAGTAAAGTTTTCTCACTTTTTTTTTAAATGCAATGGGGATACTTATTATATTAGTTTTGTGTCCGGTTTGCATGTCACTAGAAGACAATCTGATAAAGAGAAATGACTTGGAGAAAGTGTTTACTGACAGCATTCAAGTGTTTTCTCAGCTGGTAGAGCTCTATAGACAAAATCAACCAACACAGTAATAGCAGCATAAGGTTGTACCATGTGTGTCTTAGCATGACTAACCTTTCTTTTTGGTTAACTCTAGCCTCACTGTGCGGCTATCAAGTTAAAACGTTTACTCTTATTAGGAAGCAAAAACTTCAAACTTTGAAACTGTACACAGTTTTGTGTGTTATTAAGTTGATAAGTTTTGGGAGTTGTTATTCTGTTTGAGGGCTTTCAAAAAAAGTTATGCAAGATGTGGCATAGGCTCAAATGGATATGACAAGAAACAATTGTACAAAAGATTATCCGGCCGTACAGTATATGCATGAAACATAAAAGTTGGAACTAGGCATTTAACAAAAAGCAGTTATACATAAAAATTGGTAAAAATAAACATATAAGAAAATGATGCTTTATTTAATGTCTTTCAATCTGAATGGTCTTACAGATAAATATAAAACAGAAAGAGTAGTGAACTACATTAAAAAATACAGAGTGCAAATAGCTATGCTACAGGAGATGCCCTTGGAAAGAAGTGAACATCTGAATTTCATAAAGAAAGATTTTCAGGATGGTTATTCAGTGGAATATCTGGGCAAAGGAAAAGATAAGTACTTATATTAATTCCAAGAGGGCCTCCAATACTGATACAAAAGGACAAAAAGATAATAATGGAAGATATATAGTACTAAGGGGCTACTGGCAAGGAAGGAGGATTACACTGGCATGTATTTAAATTCCACCTAAAACTGTTATAATGGAGATTAAGAAAATTATGAGAGAAATAATCACCTTTCAGCAAATAATATTACTTACAGGTGGAGACTGGAATTTGGTTTGCAACAGTGAATATGTGTCGGGGGGGCCTAGAAGGAAAAATATAACAAATGAAGGGTAGATTGAAGATGTGAATTCAGTTCTAGGAGTTAGGAGTGAATTTACATATTCTCCAAGATACAAAAACTGGGCTAGGCTAGATAGAATTTATATCTTCACAGGAATATGTGCATTTAATTGAAGGTCTTGAAACATTCAATAACTATTTCAGATCATGCGCCAATAATTAAAATAAAAATACAAGGTAACGAAATAAAAATGAGACACTGGTGCTTTCCCATCTATCAGCTGAAAAGAGGAATTTAATGAATGGGTTATGGAATTTATTCAGGAGTTACTAGAGAAATAAATTTCTTCTGAAAATATAGCTAGGGAGTGGGATAAAATTTAAGTGGAGTTTAAAACTATTGTAGGAATAAAGGAAAGGGAGATATGGTTAAGAAGTAACAATAATTATTTAGAGGAACTGACAAATGTTGAAGTATTGCAGAACAGGGAGAATCTCTCTGAACAAGAAAAGGAGCAACTGCAGAATGTTAAACAGAAAATAAGGGATTACCTCATTAATATGCACAAGTTTAGAAAGATTAGTGTTAAGCAACTGTTTTTTAATAATAATTCTACAGCACAAAAATTTATAGCACAACGACTCAAACAGAAAGTAGACAGGGCTGTCTGCAAGCTTAGAGAGCCCATAACAAGGATACAAGAGATCCTGTAAAAGGTATTCAAAATATTTCAGAAAATTTTCTGAAAGTTTGTATAAAGCAGAGAAATATGCATCAAGAAAAGGTACAAAAGGAAATGTTTATGGAAGAATTAAATATGCCAATGTTACAGATAGATGAGGCTCAATTACTAACAATTAAAAAAAGGAAGAGATGAGATAAAAATGTCTATGTTTAACCAATCTACAGGAAAGTCTCCAGGAATAGATAGCATTTCTGTGGAAGTCTGGAAGCTAGGAGGGAAAAATCTGATAAAGATTTGGAAGGTTTTGCTAACAGTATTTTGAGAGAAATACCAGCATCCTGGAAGAAAACGGTAATAACAGTAATACCTAAAAAGGGTAAAGAGACATTGGTTTCAGCTTCATACATGCTCATTTCAATACTGAAAAAGAAGTTATGTTCTTACCATAAAGTTCCATGTGACATGTTCATCTCGCCTTTGTTCTTTACACGTGGGTTCAGAGCCGATCCATCGGCTCAGAGTCAGCCGCTTTCCAAACTCAAGATCTTTGAGTTAGCTCGAGGCACAGTCCCTATCCCATGATGCTCTCCTACCAACCCCAGATCTAGTTTGCTAAACCAGCAATAAAAAACACACTAAACAACCAATTATAAACAATGTACAAAGTACATAACTATTTACAATAGCTAAACAATAATCTGGCTGGAAAGAAGGACATGAGCAAGACCAACCAGACCACCAGTCATACCTAATTCTTCCATAATCTGGAGGGGGATAAGAACAAAGGCGAGATGAACAACTCACATGGAACGTTATGGTAAGAACATAACTTCTTTATGTGAAGTTGTTCAATCTCGCAGTTTGTTCTTTACACTTGGTTAGTGTCCCAAGCACCCTAATCCTGGGCGGCTCACGAGAGTATATTCCTGAGAACGGTGGAACCAAGGGAAGCCCTGTCTACTTTGTAATGAGTGATAAACGTATGAGGTCTGGACCATGTAGCAGCTGCACAAATGGTGTCCAAAGGTAGATGGGCTGTGTGGGCTAAAGATGTAGAAACAGCACTGGTAGAATGAGCTTTCACTTCACGTTCTAAAGGTTGTTTAACTGAAGAATATGCAAGTTTTTTACAGTCAGCAATCCATTTGGACAATGTAACTTTGGACACCGACAAACCTTTCTTATTGTCTGCATAGGAGACGAATAGTTGATCAGATTTCTAAATTCTTTTGTTCTGTCTAAGTAAAACCTCAACTGTCTGTGAACATCAAGCTTATGTAACATGTACTCCATTCTACTAGTATGATCTCTGAAAAAAGTAGGAAGGTCAATAGACTGGTTCAAATTTGCCTCGGAGCAGACCTTAGGAAGAAAGGTAGGATTCATTCTTAAAGACACTCTGTCGGGGTGAAAGACTAGGTATGGGGGCCTGAAAGAAAGTGACTGCAGTTCAGAAACTCTATGAGCCGAAGTAATAGCCACTAGGAAAATTGTCTTCCAGGAAAGGAACTTCAAAGGACAAGATGATGCAGACTCAAAAGGTGGAAGAATGAGTTGAGATAGCACCAAATTCAAATTCCAGGGAGTAACAGGATGTCTGACAGGTGGCCTAAGATGATGAGTCCCTTTCAAAAAGGCTTTACATAATCTGTGTGACAATGTTTGAGCCACTGCATCCCACATGGAAGTTAGATATGGCAACTAATTGAACCCTTATCGTAGGAGCTGCAGCACCATCGTGAAAGAGCGAAGTCAAGAATTCCAGAATACTATGAATAGGGGCAACATAGGGATCAATACCATGCTGAGATGCCCAATGAGAAAATCGCCTCCATTTGCTATTATAAAGTTTCCTGGTGGAGACTTTGTGAGAGGAAACTAAAATATGTTGAACCGCTGGAGACAATTCATGTGACCTGGCTAGGTTGGGAAGTGCAGCAGCCAAGCTGTCAGTTTGAGGGAGACAAGAGAGGGGTGAAGAACTCCCGACGAATGAGTCAGAAGGTCTGACACTGGGTCCAGAACCCAAGGTTCTTCCACTTGGTATTGCTGTAGGAAGGGGAACCATATCTACAGAGGCCAAAACGGGGCCATTAGAATAAGAGTCCGTCCCAGGCTTTTGGCTTTCTGTAAGAATCTGGGAATCAGAGGAACTGGAGGGAAGGCATATAAGAGACCCAAGGGCCAGTCGTGTACAAGTGAGTCCCTTGGGCTGTCCCCCGGTGGGGGTACAGGGTGAAGTAGCTTCTGCATTTTGCATTCAGCGGGGATGCAAAAAGATCGCAGCAAGGATGGCCCCATCTGCAGAATATCCTTTCCGCCACTCGTTCTTTGAGGGACCACTTGTGAGGCAACAGAATAGCTTTACTCAGTTTGTCCACTATCACGTTGGATGACCCGGGTATGTGAATTGTTATCAGAAAGCGCTCAGTGGATACAGCCCACTGCCAAAGTCTCAGGACCTCTCGGCATAAGGGCTAAGACTTGGTTCCCCCATGCTTGTTGATGTACCAGACTATCGACATGTTGTCTGTCTGTATTGCAATCGTCTCTCGAGGTAGAGAGTTGTGAAAGTGTTGCAACGCTAGAAACACCGCTCTCAACTCTAACACACTGATGTGAAAATGAGATTCCATGTCTGACCAAGTGTCTTGGACAGTTCTTCCCTGAAATAGCCCCCCCCCCCCACCCTATCAGGGAAGCATCCGTGGTCACTGTGGCTGTGGGAGGGGAAAGTATAAATGGGCGACCTACAGTAACTTGGTGGCTGTTCAACCACCAAAGAAGGTCCCTTTTGCAAGCATTTGTCAAAATAATCTTGTGTGACATTGGAAGCTGTTGATAAGACCACTGGGTGAATAGTAGCCATTGGAGTATCCTCATGTGCATTCGTCCCAGAGGAACTGCTATAAGTTTAGCTGCCATGGTGCCTAGCAGCTTCAGGACCTGGAATGCCGGAACTGTCCTTTCCATTAACAACTGGGATACTTAACTTCGCAAAGATATTACTCTTTCCAGAGGCAATCTGACCAGGGAGGTCGTGGTGTCTAAATCTGCTCCTATAAAGGAAATATGCTGCGACGGCAATAAAGCAGATTTTTCAAAATTTAAGGTTATGCCCAACCTGGAACACAGGTTGATAGTGTAATCTCTGGCGCAAATTAGTTGATGCCTGGTGGTGACTGTGAGGAGCCAGTCGTCGACATATGGAAACACCCGGAATGCTAAACGTTTCAGGTGAGCCGTGACCAGTGCCATACATTTGGTGAACACTCTGGGGGCTGTGGTGAGACCAAAGGACAGAGATCGGAAATGGTAGTGACTGGCAGCCAGCCGGAAATGCAAGTAATCTCTGGATGTCCTGGCCATTTTGATGTGGTAGTACGCATCCTTGAGATCTATAGAGCACATCCAATTGCCCGTTTCGAGAAATGGAAGCATCGTTTGAAGCATGACCATCTGGAACTTTTCCTTTTTGACAAAGGTATTTAGCTTGCTGAGGTCTAAAATGTGCCTCCAGTCCCCTGTTTTCTTTGGAACTAAAAAGAACCTGGAGTAAGTTCCGGATCCTATCTGGTCCACAGAGACTGGCTGGATGACTCTTTTTCTAGCAGCCTTTGAATTTCTATGGTTGCTAGATTCCGCAGAATGGGTGGAACGTCTGGGATTCTTGTACGAATGGAAGGGGATTCTGAAAAGGGAATGATGTTCCCTCTGGTAATTATGCTTTTTATCCAAGAATCTAATGTAATTCCTAGCCAGACGACTGGGTATAAAGCTAAGTGACCCCCGACTGCCTCCAGAGCAGGACAGTCATGCCTCCTCTCAGGAGCACTGATAGGGCTTGCCAAGGAACTGCTCCCTGTCACCCCGGTTCTGCGGACCCTCTCTGCCGCCTGGGCGGCGTCTACCATTATACCCCCTCCTCTGCCCCTGGAGTGGGGTTCACTACGTGTGTTCTGGAAAGCTCCTTGGCACTTTCGGAACCACCTTTTTGCCCTTTGGGGTATGGTCTAGTGGGGGTAGAAAAACGGACTTCTACGGCAGATAAGAGTCTTTCCTTCCTGCTCACACCTAGTGAGTGTCTCCTTGACTTTAGGCCCAAACAAGGAACAGCCATCAAATGTGGTATTCACAAAGGAAGACTTGAAGGCTTCCACAAAGGAGCATAAGCGCATCCAGGATGGTCTCCGCAGAGCTATCAGTGAACCTGCTGCCAGGCTCGATCCATCGGCTACAAAAGAATAAGCCGCATGGACGAGTTCACAACAGAATTAAGGGTGTTAAGCTGTGCCGTTACTCCGTTTGAAACAGCATCATCTGTTTTGCCCTGTGGAGCATCTCCAAGCTCTTTGAGGAGATCTCCCTGAAGACGAGTAAAGTGGGTCAAATAGTTGAGTGATCTCATTGCAAATGTCGCAGAACTAAAGATGCGTTTCCCGTATCTGTCCATAGTCCTGGAGTCCTTATTAGGAGGATGAACAGAAGAAGAGGTTCTGACATCTCTTTCTTGGTGGCCGCTGCCGTCACCACCATGGCATCAATTGGGACTCCCTCAATATGAAAAGACCTGTCTTGAGGGGAGGTGATAAATTTGTTGGGCCTCTGAGGGACCAGTTCCATGGAATCAGGAGACTACCAAGCCCTTCGAGCAACCAAGTCCATTAATTTGTCAAAGGGCGGAGTAACCCAGGAGGTGGAAGGTTGAGACCCAAAGGCCTTCAGGAGCACCGAATCATCCTCAGTAGGGGTAAGGGACTGCCAGTCACCCCTCTGCCTTAATATTTCCAGGATGTCTACAAATGAGACATCCTCAGAGGAGGACCGTGGGGACCCTTCTGATTCCTCTAAGTCGGTGTCTGATGTTAAGGATTCCTGAGGGGAATATAAATGCCTCCTCTTGCACAGTCTTTTTCTGGCGACTTCATCAGTGGGGATATCTGGTAAAATCTCAGTCAAGCAGGAGTCACCCAATGGGGTTACCTGAGGCTCTGGATCTCGACACTTGGTGGGAACCTGTGGTGTAGGGGCAGAATGCGGCCCTTTAGGGAAGGAAGAGGAAAGATCTTAAGAGGTAAGAGTCTTAGCAGACATGACCCTCCTCATGGCATCAAAGGCACCAGTTTCCCGACCCAAGGAGTACGCCAATTCCGAAGAAGACTGCAACCTCCCAGGGGCCAAGATCACAGGCTTCAAACTTTATTTATTTTATTTTTATTTTACATTTGTTGACCGGGATAATCCGACTGGATACATGTCCATTTTCAGCGGAGGCCCGGGGAGAAAAGCTCCACTTATAAAATTTAATACATACTCATAAGATATCATTTTTAACATAAGGAACATACAGATTTAAGTATATAACATTGAGTAAGGAGGACATAAGTCATTATAATCAGAAACTTATATTCATTTCAGCTCGCTAAGCCTCATAAGAGAGGTATCTAGAGTTTCGGGGAAGAGAAATATTGAATAGATAGGTAAGATAAAAAGAAGGGTAATAGAAAGTCCATGAGAAATAAATGAAAGGTGAGAGGTAGTTAATCTGGGAAAGAACATTGGCAGAGCCAGTGTGATTTGAAATATTGGAGTAGACTTTTCTTAAAGAGGGGTAAGGAGGTAATGGTAGAAATGCTAGGGGGAAGAGAATTCCAATTTTTTGCAGTGACATTAGCAAATAGAGCCTCACCTCCTGCATTATGGGATTTGACCTTTTGTAAAAGAAACCTATCAGCAGAACGTAGGCTGTTAAGGTTGTTATATGGTGTAATTAGGCCTTTTAGTGCAGGAGCTTTATCCGGGTGTTTAAGTAACTTAAATGCTTCAATAAGTTGATTTTGCTGTAGAAGGTTTGGAAGTTCTATCCATCCAAGGGCTTTTAGGTTATTACAGTGGTGCGTTCTATATGGGGCGCAATGTGATTATATGAACTTGAAAGTTTATTAAGCTCACTTTTGTTAAGTTTGGTGAAGACAAATGAGTGCGGGCTATAGTTGTTTTTGATGTTGGGGTTAGAAAGGCTTTAATTCTATATAGTGACCCTAGTTTCTTTTTCACGGTTTTGATAGTATTATTAATATGCGTATCAAATCTAAGTTTATTGTCTATGGTAACACCTAGTAATTTAGTATGGGGGTCAGGTGAGATGGTTGTCCCATTGTTAGATTGAATGGTGAAGTCAATAGAGGGAAGTTTACAGGATGGCTGAAAAAGAAGCAGTTTTGTTTTTTTAGGATTTAGAATTAGTTGTCGCTCTGCTAACCAGTTTTCCACCGCTTTGAGGAAGGATTGGGTTTTGTCCAATAGTTTCTCTAGGGATGTATCGGAACAGATTAAGGTGGAATCATCAGCATATTGTACACAGGTTGCCTCAGGGATGGCTGTATGAAGGTCATTAATAAAAACAGAGAAAAGAAGTGGGCCCAGTATGGATCCTTGTGGAACCCCTATGGTATTGGGTAAGAGTTTAGAGAGTTGATTGTCCCAGAGTATAGCTTGTTTCCTATTTGAGAGATATGCACGGAACCAGTTTAAGGTTAGATTGTCCAGTTGTAGGTTTTTTAAGGTATTATGAAGTAGTTGGTGGTTAACCATGTCGAAGGCTTTAGAGAGGTCCAGAAAGAGCGCTGATGATATTTTTTTGTTATTACGGTTAGTATTGATTGTATCTGTGAAGGAGAGTAGTGCAGTAGTTGTACTGTGGTTAGGTCGAAACCCATGTTGTGAGTTGGTAAGTAGATTATTTTGGGTTAGATATTGAAGGACTTGCTTATGAATACATTTTTCCATGATTTTGGCCAATGGGGACATAATGGCTATTGGCCTATAGTTAGATAGGTCTGTGGAATTGCCTCCTTTGTGAAGTGGTATGACATGGGATGTTTTCCAGATAGAGGGGATATTAGATTCAGAGATGGTGCGATTAATTAGTATGGATATTGGGTAGGCGATGACATGTGAAGCTTTTTGTAAATATTCAGCTGGGAGGAGGTCGGCGGAGAGGGTGGTAGGTTTAAGCTTTTGAAGTAAGGATCTTATAGTAGAGGTGGAGACTGCTTGTAGCTGGAAATTTGGTTTAGTTTCTGGTTGAACTTCTTTTATTGAGCAATGGGTCCCTGATAGTTGGTTAGCTAAGGTTTGAATAGTGTTCGTGAAGAACGAGTTGAAGGTATTTGCTACTTCTAATGGGGTTTTAATGGATACCTGTTCTGGGGTAGGAGTAGAGGATTTGCCTGGGTGGAGAAGATTATTTAGTCCAGCCCAAAATTTTTTTGGATTGTTTTGGTGTTTGTTTTGAAGTTGGCTGTAATAATTTTTTTTGTCAGTTATTACTGATTTTTTAGTTACATTTCTTAAATGTTGAAATCGGATGTGGTCTTGGGGTAGTTTGGTTGCCCGCCATGTATCCCATAATTTGTTTCTGTTTTTCATTTTGGTTATAGTTTCGTTTGTAAGCCAGGGTGCAATGTTAGATTTTGTTTTAATTAGTCTTTTTGGGGCATGATTATCGAGTATGGCTAGGAACGTATTATTAAACTTAGATACTGCTTCTTCTAGGGGGAGATATTTAAGTTCTGTCCATCTATGGGCTCTGAGTTCTTCTTGAAATTTTGAAGGGTCAAATTTCTTCCTGCTTCTAATTGACCTGTAAATAGGAGTTGTATTGAGGGCAATTTTATTTTTCTGTATATAAGTGATAAGGTGATCGCTTAGGTCATTTGGGGCAGTCCCAGTTTTATATATATGTGGTTGGCTATTTATTAGAATCCAATCTAAGATACTTTCTTTTTGGTTGGCATTACCAAGTCTGGTGGTGGTATTTATGATTTGGGTAAATCCATAAAGGTTGATGTGGATGGGGTGTGATTCTGAGGAGCATAAGTTCCAGTCAATGTTGACGTCACCCATGATGATGGTTTCTTGGGGGTAGTTGTTAGAAATCCAATTTAGTATGTTTTCTAGTGTTTCCACATTGTTCCCAAGAGGGATATAGACTGTAATTAGATTAATACATTTATCTTTATTTACCTGTAGTTTTAAGGCAAGTATTTCAGCATTAGAAGTTTGGGGTGGTTGATTGGTGTTAAAGGTGACATTTAGATTATTGTTATAGAGTACAGCAATACCACCTCCCTTTCTATTCATACGGTCAGCCCTATGTATATTATATCCTGATGGTAGGATTTCATTGTCTTTGGTTCCTGGTTTTAGCCAGGTTTCAGTAATACATATTATGTCTGGAAGGTGAGTGGCTAGGAGGGCATGTAAACTAGGTACTTTATTGTTGATACTTCTAATATTTAAGTGATAGATCTGGAAGGGGTTGGTTGTATTAGACACGGGTGAAAGGCAGTTTGGGATGTTATCAGTTGTTGGGCCAGGGTTTGGGTGAATATCTCCATATTTAATGATGTTTCTGCTGAGGTACTCTAATAGTTTAGTAAGCTTTGATAACAGCTTTTGATTTTGTCTGGATTTGGGTTGATTAGGATTGATTTTAAACTGGTGGTGGTGTATAGTTTTGGGACTCGAGAATAGAAACTTGAGAATAGAACTGAACTGATCTGCGCCAAAGCCCCGAGAGGGAAAGTCGGAACTGAAGGGTCGGTTCGGCTCTCTCCCCCAGAAACAGCGAGAGTGCGCCAGCTCCAAGACTCTTCGATCGGAACTGAAGAAGTCAAGGTCGATGGAGCTGAGGGCACTGCAACAGGACTCTGTTCCGGGGGTTACACCACTATCGGATCCTCTCTTTCGGGCTCTGAAGGCTCAACTGGCCTTGGAGAAGGAGCAGAAATCATAGTAGGGGGTGTCGTAGGCTTCTAAGCAAACTGAGTCGCAGCTGAAAGCAATTTGGCCAGGGCTGGGTTCACCAAAGTCTCTGCACCACATGGTCTACACTGATGTCAGAAAGGGTACAGGAAAAACGGGTCGAAGGAGCCAAAGACGCCACCAACTTAAAGATCAGGGACTTTAAAATCTCTGACACTGGCTCCAACACAATGACTTGGCTCCGAGGTAAGATCTCGGTGCACTGCTCCGAAGGCTGTAGAGCCGACGACCGAGTGTTCCCAGAGATGCTCGGAACAGAAAACTTATGCTCCGATGACACATTAGAAGACTTCGACACCTTCGAGGACTTGGAGGTCTGGTCAGTCTTGTCGAAAGCTTCTTGGAAATCTGGCTTCAACAGCCCTCTATCGACCAATTTCCTTTGCCATTCCAATAAAACTCTGCCACTGAAGGAATGGCAGATAGAGCAATCTTATTATAAATGTAGTGGACCCAAGCAGTACACACAAGAAACATGATCAGTGATAGGTTCATAGGTAGATATTAGGCTATCTGCCCTAGGGCATTTATAAGCCTAGCCAGAGTGTATCTGGCTTCCGCCTCCCTAATAGATTAGCCTACTGTGCCTCTGTAAAGTAGGTCACAGAAGGTACCCTTTTAAGATTAGTTTACTGTGCCTCTGTCTAGCAGGGACACAGAAGAGATCCCAGGGTGAATTTCCGATTCCCCATCCACGCGTCCAGATTTCGCTTGAAGAGGGTCAGCGAGGGGCTATGTCTAACATGAACTGGGATTCTATTCCAGAGTGAGGGGAGCCTCTGGGAAATGAATCTGTCCCTCCAGCATGTCCTATTTATTTTTGTGCTGAGGTTTAGGTCCCTGGAGCGTGTAGCTCTAAGGGACTTGGATTTTTTGAGGTGGAGCAAGTCCATTAATTCTGGGTTTGACATGGCTTTGTACGTCAGGCATAGAACCGAGTAGAGCTGGAGTTTCTTTAGTGGAGCTGCATAGGACATCTGTTTGTAGCCCGTGATCCTCTTGGTGAGGTACTTTTGGGGTCTCTCCAGTTGCTGCAGGTGTCGGGTAAGGTACATCCCAAAAGGGGCACTGTATTCAAATATGGGCCTGATAAGTGACAAGTAGAGGGGCACAATGACCTCTCTTGATCTAGATGCGAACCCTTTCGTGATAAGGTGGGCTATATAGAAGGTCTTTCTAACCACTCTGGCAACGTGATTATCAAAGGAGAGATTACTATCTACGTTGGTCCCTAAATCTCTAATTACTTCTTCAGTACTTAATGGATTACCACCTATGTGGTAATTAGGGCACCTTGTTTTTCCCAAAGGGGATGACTATGCACTTTTTAGCATTTAGCTTGAGGCCGTGGCTCTGGCACCAAGCATCCGTCTCTGTGAGACCCTTTTGGAGGATGCTTGTGTCAGCTGGAGATTCGATTATGGCCCTCAGTTTGCAGTCATCTGTGAACTTTGTCAGCCATAATCCCCCCGTGTTAGCCTGAACCTCAGAGAAGTATATAACGAACAAGAGAGGTCCCAGAACTGAGCCCTGTGGGACGCCACTTGTAACTGGTTTGGATTCGGACATGGCACCTGCGATTCTGACCATGTGGGTTTTATCTCTGAGCCAGTTTGCAACACATCTTGTGATATAGGGGGTTGATATTTAAGCTGGTAAGCTTATTTATGATGCCCGAGTGGGGTATTGTGTCGAAGGCTTTTGCGAGGTCCAGGTAGGCTGTGTGGACTATCTTGCCCTCATCTATGGCTTTGGTAACTGTTTCAAAGAAATCAACTAGGTTTAAGAGGCAAGATCTGCCCTTAAAGCCGAATTGGGTAGGGTCCAGTGTCTGGAGGCTCCCAATGTCTTTGTTTATGAGTTGCATGATAATACGCTCCATAGCTTTACAGACCAGACTAGTCAGGCTTATGGGGCGATAGTTTCCGGGGACCATTGTGGCACCACCTTTGTGGAGTGGGAACACTGTAGCTGTACGTCATTCTTTGGGTACATATCCTGTAGTAAGGCTAAGTTTGAACAGTGACAATGTGAGGGTTCAGTTCTTCTTGGAGCTCATGTAAGACACAGCCTGGGACACCGTCCGGTCCCATAGATGCTGTGTTTTTTGCTTTGGAGAGGGCAGCTTTCATCTGTGCATCTGTGATGTCAGGGAGGTTACATTCAGTTGGGATAGGCATTTGCTCCTTTGGAGGGAAGGGGGGGGGAGAAGTTTGCGCTGAATCTGTCTGCCAGGACGTTGGCTATGTCTGTAGGTTTGGTATATTTTGTACCGTTATGCAACAATTCAGAGCATATCTGGGAGTTTCCGCCCATGTTCCTGACATAACTAAAGAAGGCCTTGTGATTATCTTTAGTGTCTAGGGCAATTTTTCTTTCGAAACTGGCCTTTGATGATTTTATGAGGGATCGAAGTTTCTTGCTAATACTGATTAGAGATGCCTTCCCTTTTTGGGATTTTGCTCTGTCATGTAGTAGCTTCCTCCTTCTGTTGTATAGTTTATTTATGGCCGGGGTCCACCAGACCGGTCTCCTGTTTTTGGAGGAGTGAGTCTTGGTTTTATTTGGGATAGCACAATACATGCATTCCTGCAGGTGCTCATAGAATGGATTTGTAAAAGATTCTGCGGATTGGGCTGTATTATCCTCTGGCTCAGGGGCTTTGAAGGATTCCACCTCATTCTTGAGAAGTTCAAAGTTGGCTTTTGAGAAATTCTTTACAGTGATTTCCTTGGCTGGGGGTGGGGATGGGATATGGATGTCCAGGGAAATTTGTTTATGGTCTGATCTTACCAATTAGGGGTTTACCTCTGGTGTGGAACATAGAGTCCCCATGTTGGTGATGACCAGGTCCAATATGTTGTTCCCTCTTGTGGGAGTGGTGACAAGTTGTTCCATTGTGTTAGAGTTTATAAATTCAAGGAACCGTTGGGAGAGGGTGTTTGGGCTTGAATAATTTTCCCAGTCAATGTTTGGGTAGTTGAAGTCACCCAATAACATAGTGTTTGGAGAGACCTTCATATTCTCCAGTGTTCTCAGGAATGCCAAGTGGGGTTCCTGTAATAGGTAGGATGTTCTGTAGTAGGCTACAAAATGAAAGGCAGTTTTGCCTGCTTTAGATACACATGGATGGTTTCCGATGCTTTGTGAAGTGCCACTAACCTGGAGGTATAGGTATCTTTGATGAATATAGATACTCCCCCCTCCTTTTGTGCTTTGGACCGAGTTTTGGGGCCGAAACGCATGGTATAAGTTATAACCTGGTAGTGCTGGGGTGCTCTCAGTAGCCTTGAACTCGGTTTCCGTTACTGCACAGACATAGATATTCTCCATACTGAGGAGAGCCTCGACTGCGTGCATCTTGAGGTTTAGACTTCTGGCATTGAGTAGCATTTCCTTTAGTTTTTTTATCCTTGGGTTGTCTATGGAGGTGGGTTTGTCCTTTGAGCCTTGCCTAAAAAAAGGCACTATGGGGGTGGCAGGAGCCTTGGCCAGTATATGAAAGCCTAAGGGTGACAGGTGCAAGCCGTCCCTAGCGAAGCAAAATGGCTTGTCGAGCAAGTCATCCCAGGCTGACAGACACTGGATCCCCTTTGAATGACACCAATACTTTAGCCAACTGCTGAAACTGATCATTTTGTCTTTATATTGTGGCATCATTCTTGGTGAGGGCAAGATGCTACTCAAGGTCAGGGTCATACCAGCCTGGGCTACATGGTCAGAGAGCTCCTCTATGTCTCTTTTCATGTAGTCCAGGGAGGTACATCTCAGGTC
>NC_056734.1:993884409-994091467 GCF_019279795.1 Protopterus annectens | reverse complement strand
GCCTCCAAAATATCCTTGGTTGCCACTCCCTCAAAAGCTGTCGAAGTGGCAGTAGCCCTAGTGGAATGAGGCCTAATCCCAGCTGGAACCTCCTTGCCATGATGGGAATAACAGAAAGCAATGCAAAACCCAATCCACTTAGAAATAGTTTGTTTTGACACAGGCTTGCCCTGAGAACTCAAAGCAAAAGAAACAAACAACTGCTGAGACTGCCTGAACCCTTCAGTTCTGTCCAAATAATAACGCAACTGCCTGTGTACATCCAAAGTGTGCAAAATCTTTACCCCCTTATTTTGGGGATTTGCATAAAAAGTAGACAAATGAATAGTCTGGTTTAAAGCCACACTAGAAACCACCTTAGGCATAAAGGAAGGATTAGTACGTAATGATACCCTATCCTTATGGAAAATCAAGAAAGGCTCAACTGCCATAAGGGCCTGTAATTCAGAAACCGGCACTTGCAATGCTGCTTCTGCATCGGACCATGCGGCAAAAAAGACTGAGGATATGACGTCGGTCATGCGCATTTGTACCCTGACGTCCTGACGTCAGTTAAATGCGCCCTGACCGACGTCAGCCTTATACTTTGATATTCGGGCCGACCGTGGACAGCGGACTACCCAAGTGTAAGGACTGCAGCAATGTGAGATGAAGAACATATATATATATATATATATATATATATATATATATACACATACACACATATATATATATATATATATATATATATATATATATATATATATATATATATATATATATATATATATATATATATATATATATATATATACACATACACATATATATATATATACACACACATACATACACACACATATATATATATATATATATATATATATATTTATATATATACACACACATACATACACACACACATATATATATATATATACACACACACAAACACACACACATACATACATATACAGGCTGCAGCAGAGGACTACATTTTCTCTTACATTTCCATGGAGACAAACTGATAATAGGGCAATACAGACATAACACAGGTTTTTTCAAAGCTAAAAATTAATGATTTCTGAATGCATGCAAGTTTTCGGATGAGGGGGGCATAAAGATTTAAAAAACAGACCCATTAAGTGTATTAAAAGCACATGCAATACCGTGTCTTAGCATGGATAACCTCAATTTCAAGTTAATTAGGGCCTGTGTTAGTAGCTATTTATTTGGCACAAATTTTCTATTAGGAGGGTTACACTTCATTATTTGAAGATGTACATAGATAGTTATGTGTGTTTGTTTGTATTAAGTAAACAGGTTGTGAGGGTGCTTCTGGGTGTGTTTTGTAAAACAAAAAGTCTTGTTAAAAGTGACACAGGTTCCAATGCGGATAAGAAATCAACTACATAAAGGATTAACCTGCCAAACATTAATGGCTGCAAGTATCACAAAAGCTGGAAATGGACATTTAAAAAAAGCTGCCATATATATAATAGGATGGAATAATGACTTCTAACCACAACAGCAACACTTTCCCTATTACATTGGAATGTGAAAGTTCTTAAAGGTATAGACAGAAAGAAAATAGTTAACTATTTTACAAAATATAGAGTGCAAATAGCAATGCTACTTGAACCACATTTAAAAAGAACTGAACATGTACATTTGATAAAGGAAAGATTTCAGGGTGGATATTTTGCAGAATATCAAGGAAAAGGAAAATAAGGGATGATTATGCTGGTATGTACTTATATTCAACCTAAATCTACTATTATGGAGCTTAAAACAACTTTTGGAGAAATAGCATTCAGCAGGGAATATTACTTACAGATGGGGACTGGAATTTGATTTGCAACAATGAGGATGTATCTAGGGGCCTACAGGGAGAAAATAAAACAAGAGAGGGCAAATTTCTGAAGAAGTTTCTAAAAAATACTTGGTATGAAATATGTGAACTCAGCAATAGGAACTCAGAGACAATTTACATATTATTCCACAAGGTACAATTGGGCTAGACTAAACAAAAATTAGACTTTACAAAAGCATGTGTATTTAATACAGAACTTTGACACATATCCAATAACTATTTCAGATCATGCTCCAACACTAAATTAAAAATTCAGAGTAATGAAGTAAAGATGTGACCAATGGCACTTCCCACCAAGCTATTAGACAGAGAGGAATTTAAGTAATGGGTAGGGGAATTTATCCAAGAGTTATGAAAACAACGTACTTAAGAAGTTATACATAGTGAGTGGGATAAAATGAAAGTGGAGTTTAAAAATATGGTAGAAGTAAAAGAAAAAGTGATCTGGTTAAGAAGTAATAAGAAGTTATGTACCTACCATAACGGTCCATGTTAGTTGTCTTCTTCTCGCCTTCTTTATTGCTGGATGGGTTTGGAGCCGATCCTCGGCTCCGACTCGGCCAATACTAAAGCTCGAGAGCTAATTCCACCGGCTTGAGGCTCCCCTATATCCCACAATGCTAGGCGGTAACTATTCAGATCTCGTTTGATAGCTATACCAAGCAACCCTAGTCTCCATAGAATGGAGAAGGGAAACCTACCTCATTAACAACCTGCGTGAAAGGTATCGCAGACCTAAGAAAAGAGAAAAGGAGGTGGAAGAATGTGTGGGAATGACGACTTCCAGAGGAAGATCACAAACTGAATTCCTATCGGTCTGTCCAGGCTTGGGGGAAGGAGGGTAGGACACAAGAAAGGCGGCGAGAAGAAGACAACTAACATGGAACGTTATGGTAGGTACATAACTTCTTAATGTTAAGTTGTCTACCTCGCCTTCATTCTTGCTGGATGGGACCGCGTCCCTAGCACCTTATCCCGGGTGGCCTATCGGAACAGACTCTTGAGAACAGTGGAACCAAAGTTGGCACGGTTTCTGGAGACCATGTCCAATTTGTAATGCAAAATGAAGGTATGAGGAGAAGCCCAGGTGGCTGCTGCACAAATGGAATCTATTGGCAGCCTATCCTGAAAAGCTACGGATGTAGCTAATGCCCTAATTGAATGAGCTCTAGGTCTTGAAGGTAGTTTTTGATGTCTGATCTCATAGATGAAGGTAATTGTAGAGGTGAGCCATCTAGAGAGGGATACTTTAGTAACAGGAAGGCCCAATTTCCCTTCCGCATATGACAGAAACAGTTGATCAGATTTCCTGAATTGTTTAGTCCTGTCTAAGTAATATCTAAGTTGGCGATGAACATCCAGAAAATGTAGCTTTTGTTCCGACCTGTTTGAATAGTAAGGGAAAAAGACGGGGAGATCAATAATTTGGTTTAGGTTTGCTTGTGAGAAAACCTTAGGTAAAAAGGTTGGATTAGTACGGAGGGATACCCTATCTTTGTGAAACACTAAGTAAGGAGGACGACTGCAGAGAGCATGGAGTTTAGATACCCTATTCGCTGAAGTTATAGCTACCAGAAAAAGTGTCTTCCAAGAAAGCAACTTCAGAGAACATGAAGCCGCCGGTTCGAAGGGGGGAAGGATTAAGGATGCCAGAACCAAGTTCAAATCCCATTGAGGCGGGGGATCTTTGATTGGAGGTTTGAGAAGAAATACGCCCCTTAAAAAGGCTTTACAGAGTTTGTGAGCCATGATGCTAGACTCCGAGACACCTACATGAAAATTACATATGGCAGCCAGTTGAACTCTAATGGTAGATGCAGATGATCCTAAATGAAAGAGCTCTGCTAGAAAGTCTAGAATAGACTGGATAGGTGCAGTAAAGGGATCTATGTTTTTTGATGTTGCCCAAAAAGAGAAGCGTTCTTCCGGGTAGAAGATTTATGAGAGGCTATCAAGATATCTCGGACCGAGCGAGATATTGAGGGAAGCCTGGCTAAGGTTGGAATCAGAGAAATCACGCTGTGAAGGTTTAGAGAATGCAGAGATTGGTGCAGCTGACCCGATTGGTGGGTTAACAGATCTGGTACTGGGTCCAGATGCCAAGGCTGCTCCAAAAGGTAACGATGAAGAAACGGAAACCATATCTGTCGAGGCCAGTAAGGGGCAATGAGGATCATTGTCACTCTCAAAGCGATGGCTTTCTGAATTAGTTGAGATATCAGTGGAAAAGGGGGAAAGGCATATAGAAGTCCCCGGGGCCAATCGTGGACTAGAGCATCTCTGGTGGGATGGCCTGGTAATGGGAAGAGAGTGAAGAAGTCGTGACACTTGCTGTTTTGGGGAGTAGCAAAAAGATCGCAGCAAGGGTGGCCCCATCTTAGGAATACTTCTTCTAGAACTGATTTCTTCAGAGAACACTCGTGGGGCATGAGAAATGCCCTGCTCAACTTGTCTGCAATCACGTTGGATTTCCCGGGAATGTGCGTTGCTATCAGAAAACGCTGAGAAGAGATCGCTCATTGCCAAAGTCTGAGTGCCTCTCGACATAAAGGGTATGATCTGGTTCCGCCTTGTTTGTTGATGTACCACACTACGGACATGTTGTCTGTCTGCATTGCAATAGTCCCAGTGGGAATAGAGTTGTGAAGGGCTTGCAACGCTAAAAGCACTGCTCTCATCTCTAAGACATTTATGTGCAAGTGGCACTCGAAAGGTTGCCACGTGCTTTGGACTGGCCTGCCCTGATAATGCCCCCCCACCCGATCAGGGAGGCGTCTGTTGTCAACGTGGCGACTGGGTGGGAAGAGTGAAGGGTCTTCCTCGAAGAACCTGAGGTGATGTGATCCACCAAGACAGTTGATTCTTGCATGATTGAGTTATCAATATGGTATGAGACATCGGGAGCTGTTGGAAGGACCACTGAGTAAAAAGCATCCATTGGAGGATCCTCATGTGGAAGCGAGCTAAGGGGAGAAGGGGAATAGCTGCTGCCATGAGTCCTAACACCTTCAAAACTAGCCTGGCTTTGACTTTGTTGCAGTGTAAGAGAAGGGAAACTTGTTTTCAAATGTCTGACATTCTCTACTCTGTGAGTCTGGCTGAAAGATTGAGTGCGTCTAAGGTGGCGCCTATAAAGGTAATAGATTGACAAGGCAGATTTTTCGAAATTTATTGAAATGCCTAGAGCTTGGCAAGTTTGGATGGTGAAGTCCCTGGATAGAAGAAGCTGATGTCTGGTGGTGGCGGTAAGGAGCCAGTCGTCTAAATATGGAAACACCTGGAATCCTTGACGTCTCAAGTGAGCCGCGACCACTGCCATGCATTTGGTAAACACACAGGGGGCTGTAGTGAGACCAAAGGGCAGGGCTCTGAACTGGTAGCGACTGGCTCCCAGCCTGAAGCAGAGAAATCTTCTGGAGCGTCTGTTCATCTTGATGTGGTAGTACACGTCCTGAAGATCTATCGAGCACATCCAATTGTCCTGACCCAAGAAGGGTAGAATGGACTGTAGCGCGACCATCCGGAATTTTGTTTTCCTGACATACTTGTTTAAGTTGCTGAGATCCAGTATGGGTCTCCAGTCCCCTGTTTTCTTTGGTACCAAAAAGAATTTGGAGTAGATTCCGGATCCTTGCTGGTCTGCTGGGACTGATTGGATAGCTCTTTTTGATAGCAGCTTTGAAATTTCTAATGCTGCTTGTTCCCTTAGACTGGGTGGAATGTCTGGAAGGGATCCTTTGGGTTGGGATGGGATGTGAATAAAGGGAATTTTGTAACCCTCGGATATGATCGACTGTACCCATTTGTCTTGAGTAAGGGAAAGCCAGGCTTTTGGGTACAGGGATAACCTTCCCCCGACTGCCTCAGAAGGTGGACAGCCGAGCAGCCCCTCAGGGATGCTGAAAGGGTTTATCAGAGATCGTTTCTCTGCTACCCTGGTTTTGCGGACCTCCTCTGCCTCTAGGGCGGCATCTATTATTATTCCCCCCTCTGCCTCTAGAGGGGAATCGACCATGTGCGTCAGATGAGACTCCCTGGGATTGTTTACGGAACCACATCTTTCCTCCCCTCTGACCTTTGGGATAGGGTCGAGAAGGGGTAGAAAAACGGACTCCTACGGCAGAGAGAGTCTTACCTTCTACCTCACACCTGGTCAATGTATCCTTCACCTGTGGACCAAACAAGGATGATCCATCAAAGGGAGAATTGGTGAAGGATGCCTTGAAAGGGTCCGCAAAGTTGCACAGCCGCATCCAGGCGTTACGACGTAAGGCAACACCTGTGTCTGCGGCTCTACTCGCCCCATCCGCAGCATATGAGATAAGCCGCATGGAGGAGTTAACGATGGAATTCAGGGTTGTCAACTGGGAGTTCATTCTGTCTTGGAACCCCTCAGCTGTAGGATCCTTTATAACTTCACTCATATCCTTGAGTAAATCTCTCTGGAGACGAGTGAAGTGGCATAAGTAGTTCAGTGACCGCATTGAAAAGGTCGCTGATGAGAACATCCGCTTACCGTACCTGTCCATGGTCCTAGATTCCTTATTAGGAGGATGGACAGGAACCGAAGGATCGGCTAACTCCTTCTTAGTGGCCGCAGCCACCACCATGGCATCAACGGGGACACCTTTGGATAAAAAATCTTTATCTCTAGGGGCAGTAATAAACTTAGATGGCCTCCTCGGGGTGGGTTCCACTGAATCAGGAGCCGTCCAGGCCTTCCTTGCCACCACTTCCATAAGGGGTCAAAGGGAGGGGACACCCAGGAGGTAGAAGGGCGAGAGCCAAACGCCTCAAGATACACTGACTCATCCTCCGAAGGGTTAAGGGCTGGCCAGTTCCCCCTCTGTTTCAGGATCTCAAGGATGTCAGCAAAGGAGACATCCTCAGAGGGGGATCGAGGGGAACCTTCAGATTCCTCTAAGTCAGTGTCAGAGGTGAAAGACTCAGGGGAGTCAATGTGCTTCCTCTTGCACTGCCTCTTCCTAGGGGGATCCCCTAACGGGTCAGGAGAGGCCTCGGAAGAGGAGTAAATTCCCAATGGGGAAACTTGAGGAGTTGGCTCTCTGCGGTCTAATGCAAGGGGGTGGGTAGAAATCACTGCAGGCACTGAAGATGGAGGGTCTGACGGAGCTGACTGTGGGACAGACCCTGGTTCTAGCACGCTCCGCATGACCTCGAAGGCACCCTTATCAGGCAAGGCCGGAAGTCCCCGCTCCGAAGAGACAAGGACCCCCCCGGCACCGACAGGGACGGCTCCGAGGCCGATGTCGGAGCCGAACTCACCAGCACCGAAGCCCCGAGAGGGAGAGCGGGGTCAGACAAGGGTCCGATGCCACTCGCCCCCTCGGAGCCGACGAGGGAAGCTCGGCGCCGAGATCCCTCCAAGGAGGAGATCGGAGCAGACGGAGCCAAAAGGGAAGGTATCGGATCCGACGCACCGACAGTCATGGCTCCGACGAGCCCTGGCTCCGAACTCAAAGGAGTCGGAGGAGGAATACATTGGGGAATGGAAATAGCCACTGACTGCTGAGTCGGGCTATGCAGCATTTGGGCCAGTGCCTCGGACTTGAGAAGTCTACTCACTACCCTTTGCAAATTGTGGTCAGATAGCCTGGAAGACAGTGAGGAATGTGTTCTATGGCTCCGTTCAGAAAGAAGAGGGGATCCTAGTGCCGAGTGCACGGAGCCGATAGAGGGAGCTCTAGATCTCTTCCTAGAAGGTTGCTTGATAAGAGTATTGGAGCCAACGGAGTTTTTTCAACCTCGGCTCCAGCCGGAGCCGAGGTAACAGTATGAGGCTTGGAAACATCGGCTCCGGCCGGAGCCGATGTCGAAGCAGACTTTACATTTCCAGAAGTCGACTCAGAAACCGGAGCCGACTGTTTGGAAGTTTTAGAAGGCTTCCCCGACACAGACCGAGTCGGGGGGCCTTCAAGCTTTAATAAGCCACGCAAGATTAATTTATTCTTGCTTTCCTGCAGGACTCTATGGCTAAAACCATGGCAAACAGCACAACAGTCCTGCAGGTGCAAAGGTCCCAGGCAATACACACAAGAAGTGTGACCGTCTGTCAAGAGACATTTTCTTACAGCACGAATCACACTTCTTGAAGCCTGAGACCTTAGATTCTTTAGACATAGTAAAAGGTCCAAGAAAACACACACAGGCCTTAATTAAAAATAAATTACCAGTCACACAAGGGGACTAAGGCCTAAAACTAAAGGGGAATAAAGGAAGAAATTAAGGACAGCAAAGTTGTCGAACCAGGAAAAAGGGGAATTTAAAATTAAAAGTTTTAGTAAAAAAAAAAGGGTACTAGGGGTCTAAGAATTGAAAAAAATTAGAATTAAATTCTTCACTAACCTGCCAGAGCCGGTAGAAAAGCACCTCGTCAGCTAAGCGGCAAACGAGATCTGAGTAGTTACCGCCTAGCACTGTGGGATATAGGGGAGCCTCGAGCCGGTGGAATTAGCTCTCGAGCTTTAGTATTGGCCGAGTCGGAGCCAAGGATCGGCTCCGAACCCATCCAGCAAGAATGAAGGCGAAATAGACAACTTAACATTAATTATTTAGAGGGGCAAGTAAAGGTTAAAGTATTATAAACAAAGGAAATCTCACAGAACAATACAACAAGCAACTGAAGATGGCTAAAGAAAAAATAAGGGAGTACCTGGATAAAAGGCAAGCATTTAGAAAAAAATGCTATTAAGCAACTGTTTTTTGATTCTAACTCCAGAGCACAAAACCTTGTGGCACAACAACTTAGGGAACAAAGTAAAATGAGTTGTTGCCAAACTTAGGCAGCCTATAACAAGAAAAATAACCAAAGATCCTGTAGAGGTATTACAGATATTTCAGAAATTTTATGAAAAATTGTATAAAACAGAGAACTGGGGAAATCAAAAAAAAAAAAAAACAAACAAAAAAAAGTACAAATGGAAATATTTATGGAAGACGTATATGCCAAGTTTAGAGGTACAGAGGTATGAGGCTCAACAAACAACAGTCAAGACAGGAGGAGAGGAGATAAAAATGGTGATGAATAACCAACCTACAGTAAAGTCTCCAGGAACAGATGGTTCTCTGTTTGGAAACTAGGAGGGAAGAACATGATAAAGATATGGAAAGTTTTGTTTAACTGTATTTTCAAAGGAGGGAAAGCACCAACATCCTGGAAAGAAAAGCTATGGTGACTGTAATAACTAAAGATGGTAAAGACCCATCTGATCCAGCTTTATATAAACCCATTTTAATTTTAAACCACAATTATAAAGTGCTTATGTCTATAATGGCTAAAACAGGTTCCTATCAGCATCTCGAACGCTGACAATATCGAATATGATACTGTCGCCGTGAGAATGCCGAAAGTGCAGAACATCGAACGGGTAAACTGAAATCTCCATAAGGGGAGATTTCTGTACTTCAATGTAGTGCAGTGTCGGAGTTGGTATATTTAAGTAGTGCGGGGTGTATGGGGGCTTACCCCCCTGCCTACACCCTTTAGGTTTTTTTGTTTTTTTTTATCGGCATTCGAAAATGTAATAATTTGATCATTTCAGTTCAATATTTAGTGATTCGAACTATTACATTTTCAAAATGCTGACATAGACCTACTAAAACAATGGCAAAGGTAATGCCAAAAGTGATAAATATGGACCACTGTGGTTTTTTGGTTAGAAGGCAAAAATTTGATAACATTAATAGAAAAACGATGATATACAGGGAAGCAGAACATAAGAAAATAATGCTGTTATTCCTAGGTCTTGATGCATTGAAAGCATTCATGAGAGTAAGCCGAAATTTTCTAAGTTGGGCAATGGAAGCATTTGCATTTCCTGATACAATAATAAGGTTATAAATGAGGGATTGGATGCAAAAATCAAAGTGGAAGGGCTCCTTTCTGATAAATTGTGTCTGAAAAAAGGGACCAGGCAAGGGTGTCCTCTTTCCCCCTTTATTTGTTATATTTTGAACCATTGGCAACGAACATAAGTGGCTCAAAAAGTCAAGGATACAATTGCTATGGTGTTCAAGAAACTATTGTGTACATAATGGAACCAGAAAAGGACATCTCAGTGTTGTGGAACATTCTGAGACAGTTCCGTCTTCTTTCAGGATAAAAAATTAAGATAAAACAAAAGCTGTAGCTATAAACTATATACCCACACATGAATTGGTTCAGCAGTACTGATATTTATGGGGACATGATGACATTAAGTATTTAATAGTATGGATTAAAAATGGATACGGCTTGCAAGATACAAGTGGTAAAAACATTTTTGGTCCCTTTAATTTTATACACTGGTCAGGCATATTTTTATCAACCATTGTAAAAGACAGCACTAAATGCAACAATTATCAAACTAAAACAATGTAAGAGGAAGCATTATTTAAAGCCAGTGTTGCATTTGGTGCCTTTCCTTGCATGGTTTTAGTCTTACCATTAGATACGTTTTTTTATTTTAGTCTGTTTCATATTTTAATCAACCAGCGGTCAAGCTGTGGAGTGGAAGAGGGGAACAGTCAAGTGGGATAAGTTGTTCCCCCAAAAGAACAAAGAGATTTAAGATTACAGGATTTGAAGGGATATTTTAGAGCTATACAGTTAAGGCTCATATATATAACACAAGCAGAAAGCTACAATTCAAAGTGGAAAAGGACAGGTTCATAGGTAGATACTAGGTTAACGGCCCAAGGGTCAAAGCAAGCCTAACCAACAGTGTATTGGCTTTCGCCACCCATGTATTGTTAAATTCCTGCCCCTTTATCGAGCAGTGCCCCAGACATAATCCCAGGGGTGAACTTCCAATCACCCATCCACCCATCAAGGTTTCTCTTGAATAGTGCTAATGATGAGCTCCGATTGACATGGATGGGAATCTTGTCCCAGAGCAAGGAAAGTCTCTGAGACACGAATCTATCCCTCCAGCATGTCTTATTTATTGCTGTGGTGAGGTTTGGGTCACTAGAGCGTATAGCTCGAGGAGATTGGGATTTCTTCAACTGGATCATGTCCAACAATTCCGGGTTTGACATAGCTTTGTATGTCAGACAGAGGTCTCCTCGGAGTAAGCGGTATGTGACCAAGTAGAGTTTGAGTTTCTTGAGTCGGTCAGCATAGGGCAATTGTTTGAGGCCAGCGATCCTCTTGGTGAGGTACTTTTGCTGCCTCTCAAGTTGTTGTAGGTGTCTTGTGAGGTACATCCCAAATGGGGCATTGTATTCAATAAGGGGTTTGATAAGTGATGAGTAGAGTGGAACGATGACTTCCTTACTTCTAGATGCGAAACCTTTTGTGATTAAGTGGGCCACGTGGAAAGATTTTCTGACCAGTGTGGCAGTGTGGTTATCGAAGGAGAAGTTACTATCCACTTGGGTCCGAAGGTCTCTTATCACACTTTCTGTGTTAAGTGAACTTGCCCCTATTTGGTAATTCATGGCTACCTTGTTTTTGTCAAAGGGGATAAAAATGCATTTTTTGGCATTTAGTTTGAGGCCATGATTTTGACACCATGTGTCCGTCTCAGTGAGGCCCTTTTGCAGGATGCATTGGCAGGGAAATCGATAATGGCACCCAGTTTGCAGTCATCTACGAACTTGGTTAGCCAGAGACACTTGGTGTTTGCTTGCACTTCAGAGAAGTATATACCAAACAGGAGGGGTCCTAAGACTGAACCCTGGGGTACTCCACTTGTCACTGGTTTGGAGTCGGATCTGGAGTCAGCAACTCTTACCGTGTGGGTTCTGTCCGTCAGCCAGTTGGCCATCCATCTTGTGATGTAAGGGTTTATGTTAAGGCTGGTGAGTTTATCAATGACTGCTGAATGAGAAATAGTGTCAAAGGCTTTAGTGAGGTCCAGGTAGGCTGTGTGGACCACCTTGCACTCGTCTATGGCCTTAGTAACGGTTTCAAAGAAGTCTACCAGGTTTAGGAGACATAACCTACCTTTCACAAATCCGAATTGGGTAGTATCCAGAGTTTGGAGGTTACCTATATCTTTGTTTACGAGTTCCATGATGATACATTCCATGGCCTTTCAGACCAGGCTTGTCAGGTTAATAGGTCTATAGTTCCTGGTATCTGTGGTGGTTCCTCCTTTGTGGAGTGGGATAATCGTTGCTGTGCGCCATTCTGTGGGCACATAGCCTGTGGTGAGGTTGTGGTTGAACATGGATTTTAGGTGGGGGGCTAGTTCATTTTGGAGTTCATGTAAGACGCAGCCTGGGATGTTGTCCGGTCCCATGGATGCTGTGTTTTTGGAGTTAGAGAGTGCCATTTTTACCTGTGTTTTTGAGATTACCAGGGCTCTACATCCATCTGGTACAGTTATAAGCTCTTTGGGGGGTGAAGGGGAGTAAAGTTTGCACTGAACCTATCTGCCAATATATTGGCAATATCAGTTGGCTCTGTATATTTTGTGCCGTTCTGTTGTAGCTCGGTGCAGATCTGGGTGTTGCCATGGAGATTCTTGATGATGATGAAGCAGGGGGTACTTCAAGAAATAAGGAAAGAATGGGATTTTGGGATGCAGATCCTCAAGGAGAACAACCGTCACACAAAAGTTATATTCATTAAGTAGAAGAAAGTACACCAAGAATTAAGCCAACATGGGAATGGAATTTCTGCCAATAGGGATGTCTGCAATTAAGAGTACAGAGAACAGGCAAGAGAGGGCTGGAATTTACTGGAAGAAGCTAGCAAAGGAACCAATGTATTGGCAACAAATAACTAAAGAAGGTAAAAGAATGGAAAGAGGCTAAGAACACATTTGGATTGCAGGCTAGTGATAGTCTTCTCTATCAAGAATTGATATCAGAGTATAGACCGAGAGAAAGGGATAGGAGAATTGTAAATGAAAGGCCTGCATTGGTTGAGTTTTTAATTGAATCTAGAATAGGAGCTGCTCTTAAAAAAAGGGATAATTAGTAGGGTATATAAAAATATTGCATGATAACTATAGGAATCAATCAGAAGAGGTCAGCAATAACTAAGAGAGATTAGATATGCAACTAGCAAAGACGCAATGGGAGGACATATGTATGGCTCCCAAATATGCAACAAAAGACAGAAGATTTAGGATTTTTACCTTGAAGTAAGTGCATAAGTTTTTTTTTATACCCCAAGCAAACTTAAAAAAAAATACCTTAGGTAGATGTTAAATGATGGAGGTGTAATGAGGAAGAGAGAGGTACCTGGGAGCATACGTTCTCAGAGTGTAATGAATTGAAAGACTAAAAATTCCCTGCAGAGTACTCTGTCAGGAATACTGGGCAAGCAAATGAGTACAACTAAGGAAATGTTTCTTTTTGAGCTGGGATACAGGATCTGAAGTACCTAGACATAGTAAGGCCTTGTTCAGTTTAATTCTGATGGCTATCAAAAAAGCAATTACTATAAAAAAAAATGGAACTTAAAATCTAAACCAACCATACATGAAGTAGTGAATATTGTAACAGAGATGAAAGTACAATTAGTGGGATCTTTAGAAAAGGATAGCAGTACATTACATACAATAAAAATGAAAACTGAGGGAAAAATACATGCAAAAAGTACAGCTGGGTAAAATCTTACCATAACAGTATATGTCCTTCCATTCACTGTTGCAATACTCCTTACTAAATGGATTCCCTGCCAAAGGTAGCCCAACGTCCTGCTAGCATACCAAAGCCTTAGGTATCAAGGACATTGTACACCACGTGCATGCTCACTGTGTATGGCATAATGGTGACATACAAACGTACATATCTTAGAAATGAACTAAGGAGGAACTACAGTGCAAGGAGAAGAGGAGGAACATGTGCATCTAGAAGGAAAAAAAGACAGGGATAAAGAGAAAGGAGGAGGGAGGAAGTGAAAACTGCAACAGTGAAGGGAAGGACATCTACTGTTATGGTAAGATTTTACACAACTGTACTATGTCCTTCCACATCACTGTTGCAGTATTCCTCACTAAAGGGAGAGTACAAAAGCTCAACAGGAAACTTGGGAGGAGAAAAGCCCACTACAGCCTCAAGAAAGCCATGCAGGATAGCAATGGCATATCCAGCTCTCAACCTGGAAAACACATCCTGCTTGTAATGTTTAGTAAAGGTATGGGCATAAGTCCATGTAGCAGCCTCAAGGACGAACTGGTATCCGATCCCTTGAAAAAAGCACCAGAGTAGCCACAGACCTGGTAGAATGAGCTTTTACAGAAGCACAAAGCCTTTTCCCATGAAAGGAGTAACAAAAAGAAATGGCCTTAGAAATCTAAGAAATGTTTTGCTTAGCATCAGCCAAACCTAAAGATCTAGGATGACAAGAAACAAAAAGGCTCAGACTTGTAAATGGCCTTGGTCTTGTCTAAATAATAGCTGAGTTGCCTATGTAAATCCAAGGTGCGAATAACTAGCAAACTGTGGAGAAGGGGGAAAAAAGTGGGCAAATTAACAGATAAGACTTTAATCACCTTGGGCATAAAAGAAAAAAAAAAAAAAAACTGGCATTGCTCCTGCAACAAACCTGAATAATAAGATATCTACAACTCTCTCACCATAGTGTCCATTCCTTACCTCATTTTCTCCCTCGCCATAGGATTACTGTTGTTGTCTTTCGGCTTTTCCCTGTTAGGAGTCGCCACAGCGGAACTCCTGTCCGCTAATGATTGGCAGTAGATTTTCATGAACGCAGAAGTGCCAGCTCGACGTTCAACCTTCAACGAAGGCACGCTCATTTACACATGTCTTTCGAGCGCCCACCCAACCGCGGTGAGGACATGCAGACTCCACACAGAAGGCACTCCCTGCACTACAGTAGAGAATCGAATGGGAGAACCTCTTGCTGTGAGGCAACAATGCTACCGCTGCACCACCAAGTCCCCTCTCATAAAAAAATATATACATATAAAGGAAATCTCATTTGTTCTTAACAGTTATTTAAAATTTACAAAGTACTAATATTATTATTCTCGCAGTGATCTTACTGAAATGCTTGTGTGATTTTCTTTTTTAAACTTGCATCTACTAGAAAACAGTACTGAATACTTCTTTTATATAGACTAACCAGATGATGTGTATTCTGCATCTTACTATATGTATACTATTGTACTATCTAATTATTTTATTTTGCTTATATTTCTGTGGAGCTTTTCTCCCTGGGCCTCTGCTGAAAACAGGCTTCTGGCCCAGTTGGACTTTCCAGTAAACAAATGTAAATAAATAAATAAAAGGGTTAGTACAAAAAGACATCCTGTCCCTATGAAAAACTAGAGAAGGAAAGCTATAACGGCCTGAAGCTGTGATGCCCTTCTAGCTAAAGTAAGGGACAAAGAACAACAACGTACAGTGTTGCAAGGAAGCTGAAGCTGCAGGCTTAAAAGGAGTCTAGTCAAATTTTCAAGAGCAAAATTAAGGTAGCAGGAAGGATGAATAGGCTTCCTAGGAGGCCTAATATAAAGGATGCTATTAAGAAATCATTTGACCTCAAACTAGAAGCCAAAGGAGGAGTCAAAGGCAAGAAGCAGAAATAGTTGAAAGGTGAGCTTTAAATAAAGAGTATGACAACACAGCATGGAGCAATTCACAAAAATAAGAGAGAACCAAAGGAACTTCCACTGAAAGCAAATCATGGTTAAGAGCAAGACACCAGACAGAAAGGCTCTTCCATATGGGCAAATAACGTCCTGGTAGAGGGTTTCCTGGCCTTCTAGAGAACCCAAAGCACGTCCTCAGAAAAAAGGTCCCTAAATGGGATTAAAACTCTATCACCAATGGTGTCAGCTGAAGACTGTAAAGTGAGGATGGATGAGAGATCCCTTGTGTTGTGTGAGTAGGTCCACCCTATGAGATAAATTGTGGTAACTGCCATTGGCAGGAGAGAGAACCAATGCAGTCTAGGCCAAAAGGGAGTCACCAACAAGATTTTGGTAGAATCCTGTTCTATCTAGAACAGGACCCTCAGTATGATAGGAAGGGAAGGGAAGGCATAGAGAAACACTCCCTTCCAAGAAAAACAACGAGCGTCCACCTTCCAAGCCAGTGGGCTTGGGACTCTGCTGCAAAAGAGAGGAAGTTGTCTGTTCAGAGGGGAGGCAAAAAGATCTACCTGAGGAGTACCCCACTGATGGGCAATGTCCAGAAACACATCTCTGTGAAGCTTCCACTCATGTTATGAACCTGCTCAGAGAGTCTGCCTCAAGGGTCAGTTCTGAAGGAATATAAACAGCCTGAAGAGTCACCTGATACTAGACAGCCAGAACCCAAACTTGAAGAGATAGTCTTCACAGGAAGTAAATTCCCCTTGTTTGTTGATGTACCACATCACTGGGGTATTGGTCTGTAAAGATTTTGAGAGGTCCTGGAAGGACGAGAGTATGGAAGGCTTGAAGAGCAAGGAGGAGAGCTCTCATCTCTTTGATGCGGATATGGTCCGCCCTCTGACAAATGGACTAAATGCCCCAAACGTTTAGTGGGCCAAAAAAAAAAAAATGCAACCCTGGTTCTGAGGGATTCCTGACATGGGACTGGGGATTGAAAAGGAAGCCCTGGGTTGAGAGACAGCTGATGAATCCACCACTAAATCGCTAGCTTGAGGCATGGAAGAAAAGAAACTACAAAGTCCAAAGAATGAGAATGTCGAAGCCATACTGACTTTAGGAACCACTGTAGCTTTCTCATATGGAGTCTGGCTAGAAGAAGCATAGGAATGGTGGAAGCCATGTAACCCAGAGACTTTAGAAACTCTTTGGCTATAACTATGACCTGAGGAAGAAGGGAATGATAAAAAGCAATAAGAGTCAAAGCCTTGGGTGGCAGCAGGAATGCCAGCATAGGAATGGTCTGGAGCCTGCACCCTAGAAACATATGGTCTTGAGAAGGAGTCAAAGGATTTCTGGAAAATTTACTATAAACCCTAGACTTTGCAAGAGGCAAACAGTATGGTGGAGGTGCTGAAGCAGGGTCTCTGCACAGTAAGCCTGAATGAGCAGGTCATACAGGTAAGGAAAGATTTGTATTCCCCTCATTCTGCAAAAGGCAATCACAGGTGCGACGAATTTGAAGACCCTTGCGACAGTAGAAAGGCAAATGGGCAAAGCACACAACTGAAAATACAATGAAGAAAAGTACAGTTTTGTACCTACCATAAATGTAGATGTTCGAGTGTATACACTGCTGCAGTCATTACACTTGGGCTATCCTGCCGTCAGGCGGTTCCCCAGTCGGCCTGAGTTCCAAAGTCTTGGTCCGGCGTCGGTTGCTGTAGCTTCTTCCCTGACATCAGTGCGCCAGGGGTATACAAGATGCAGCAGACGTCATTTTCTTCAGTTTTTCTTGCCCCAGATGTCAGGTGCCCCAAAAGGTAGGCAATTCAAATTGCTAATAAAATATGCATAAGAAAAGCAATCAACAATTCTCAGTTACCACCAAATACTCCCCCATAGGTAGTAAACGGTAGAAGACATAGGTACGTACCAGCAAGTAAGAGGGGAAGGAGGGAGGGTAACCTGGACTGCAGCAGTGTATACACTCGAACATCTACATTTATGGTAGGTACACAACTGTACTATGTTCATCGTGTTACACTGCTGCAGTCATTACACTTGGGTGGAATCCCAAAGCTGAGGTAGGGTGGCTGGTTCTATAAGGCATTAGGGGTGGCTATAAGGCCCTGCAGCACTGCAGTGGCAAAGCCAGCTCTGGATTTAGAATATAGAGGCAGATGGTAATGCTTGGTGAAGGTATGTACAGAACTCCAAGTTGCTGCTTCCAAAATGTCCTTGGCAGGTACTCCTCCGAGATAGGCAGTTGAAGTGGCTGTTGCCCTGGTGGAGTGAGATCTAATGTTGTTAGGTACAGGTTTCCCATGGTGTATATAGCAGAAACGTATAGTGTCCTATCCATTTTGAAAAAGTCTGTTTTGAAATGGCTTTTCCCTGTGCTCCTGCAGCATATGCTACCAATAACTGCTCAGTTTTTCTGAAAGCTTTGGTTTTGTCCAAGTAAAAGCGCAACTGCCTGTGTATGTCCAAAGAATGCAGAAATCTCTCCCCTTTATTCTGTGGATTTGGATAAAAAGTTGGCAAATGAATAGTGTGGTTTAGAGCCACACTTGATACCACCTTTGGCATAAAAGTAGGGTTTGTTCTTAAAGACACCCTGTCTTGGTGGAAAATGATGAAAGGTTCCACTGCCATTAGTGCCTGTAATTCTGAAACTCTTCATGCTGATGTTATTGCCAGGAGCAGAGCAGTTTTCCAAGAGATATAGTTTAAATCTGCTGTGTTAGCTGGCTCAAAAGGAGGTAAAGTTAATTTTTCCAACACGAAGTTGAGGTCCCAAGTTGAAGTAGGTGCTCTACGGGGCGGTCTTATGTTTTTAGCCTCTCTGAGGTACTGTTTTAGCAAGGGATTAGAGAAAATTGGTGGATCTGTGTTGTAATGAGCAGAGATGGCAGAGGCGTGAATCTTGATGGATGAAAAGGAGAGCCCTTTGTCCAGCATCTCAGTTAACTACTGTAGTATCTGAGGAATGTTTGGAACAAGAGGGTCAAGGCTGTGAGCCTGATTCCAGGCACATAATCTCTTCCATTTATCCAAATATGCTTTCCTGGTACTAGGCCTTCTGGCCTCCAGAATGACATCCATAACAGCTTTGGAGAGAGGCACTGCTTGCTTGACTAAGGAATCTTCCATGCAGCCAGGCTTAAAGTCCTCAGCTGGCTGTGAAGTATCTGATTGTTGTGCTGAGTCAGAAGATGTGGGATTTGAGGCAAAATCCAGGGTGGTCCTTGTGCTAAATTCTTTAAGATTGGGTACCAGTGCTGGCGTGGCCAGTCTGGGTCAATCAGGATCATCTTTGGCTCTTCTTGCCTGGCTTTTAAGAGTACCTTTGGAAGGAGAGGCAGTGGTGGGAAAGCATATACTTGTAGGTTTTTCCAGCTGAATGAGAGGGCATCCACTTTCCATGCTTGTGGGTGGTAAGTCCTTGTGCAGAATTTCTGTAGCTGGCAGTTCATTAGGGATGCAAACAGATCTATGTCCGGGCTCCACCATTTTTGTGTTATCATTCTGAATATTTGTGGATTCAATTCCCATTCTTGGGGATCCATGATGTTTCTGCTTAAGTCGTCTGCCAGTGTGTTTTTCTCTCCTGGCAGGAATTGTGCTTGCAGATGAACTTGATAGGTTAGAGCTGTGTTCCACAAGGTCATGGCTTGTCTGCAGAGAGGATAAAAGTGAGTGCCCCCTTGCTTGTTTATGTACCACATAACTGTGGTGTTGCCTGTCTTTAGCAGTAGTTGTCCTGGATGCAGAAGGTCCTTGAAAGCTATAAGGGCATTTTGTACAGCTAGCATCTCTTTTTGATTGATGTGAAGATGCCTTTGTTCTGCGGGCCACTTGCCCTGAATACATTTTCTGCCATGTGAGCTCCCCAGGCATAATCCGATGCATCTGTTGTCAGTGTTTGCCTGGCTGTGGGTTGAGTGAAAGACTGTTCCTTGTTGAGGTGACAAGTTTGAGCCCACCATTGAAACTCCTGTTGAAGGCAAGGAATTAGTGGTATTACTGTTTCCAAACTTTGACAGTATTGAGACCAGACACTCTTTAGGTACCACTGTAGTTTCCTCATATGCAGTCTGGCAAATGGAATTAGTAGTATGCAAGATGCCATGTAACCCAAGGCCTGCAGAATTTTTCTTGCAGGGAATCAGGTTCTTGTTGCCATCAGTAGAAAATATTGAGTCAGTTGTTCTTGCTTGTCTGGCGTGAGATAAGCCATCTGGGCCACTGTATTCAAGCTGGCACCCAGGAATATTATCTCTTGTGAGGGCACTAGTTTTGATTTCTTTTCGTTTGCTGTGTACCCTAGGCAACTTAACTTTTTTACAAACGCCAGATGTTTTAGAAGAATGTCCTTGCTCTCTGCTTGAATCAGGCAGTCGTCCAGGTACGGATAAATTTGAAATCCTTTCTGTCTGCAAAATGCAATTACTGGTGCCAGGCACTCTGTGAAGACCCCGGGCGGAGTAGATAAGCCAAAGGGCAGTGCAGAGAATTGGTAGTGCATTGAACCTGCTATGAATCTGAGGTATCTTCTGCAGTTTTGTCTGATAAGGACATGCAGGTATGCCTCCTTGAGGTCCAAGGTTACGAGCCAAGCTTCCTTCCCTAGCGTGGGAAGAAGCTGCTGTAGTGTCAACATTTTGAATTTTGGAACATCCAGGTAAGTGTTTAGAGAAGAAAGATCCAGAATGGGCCTCCAGGCTTTGTCCTTTCTGGGAACCAGAAAGAGTCTTGAATAATATCCTTGTCCTTGCTCCTGTGGTGGTACCTTTTGAATAGCTCTCATGTCCATGAGTGCTGTAATTTGTTTTTGAGCCTCTGCCCATTGATTTGGTGGCAGATTTGGCATTCCTTTTAACCTTGGCAGAGTTTGAAAGTGGAACCTGTAACCTTGAGATACAATGTTGAGAACCCATTCGTCTTTGGTGATCATATGCCAATTGTGATAGAAAAGTGCCAGTTTTCCTCCCAAGGGAGCTGCCATGAGAGAACTGTTTGGCAGCTGCAGTGGGAAGTCATTCGGGCTGTTTTTTTATATGGTTGGGGCCTGTCTTCCCCTTCTTTCTGGGCTGATGCACCCCATTGTCGAGGCCTGTAAGGACCTTGTGGTTGACCTCTACCTCTTGGACGTCTGTATCTGCCCCTTTGAGGTCTGTCTGCAACTGGAAAGGACCGATTCTTTGTTGGCCAATTTCTGCTGAATCGAGGAGGCTGAACCTGTAAGAAATCCTTCACCGTTTGCATAGATTTTGCCTTATCCTCCATTTTCTTTAATACCTCTTCTGCCTTAACTCCAAATAACACATTCTGCTGCAAAGGTGCATCCAAAAGTTTTGCTTTAACATGATCTGGTAACATATGTTCTTTTAACCAAGTATGTCTTCTAATGACAGAACCTGTAACTGCTGCTCTACAGGAGGCCTCCAAAGAATCAAAACCACACTGCAAAGTATGGTTTCCCACTTGTTCAGCTGCATGCAATAAATCCTGCATTTCCTTAAGATTAGGAGGATCTGAGTCTGGAAGCATTTTTTGTTTCAACTGAGACAGCAAATATTGCTGATATTTTAGCATGTGAAACTGGCAATTTAAGTCCCTCATTGCTAAAGTTGCAAATGTATATACTTTCTTCCCCCATCTGTCTAATGCTCTGGAATCTCTGTCAGAGGGGAATGGATTCTTTGCTGATGAGGCCTTAACCCCTTTGGGGCCCTGAGAAATAGTTTCAGGGTCAGCAACAGGGCTTTTATAAAGGAATTTGTGAGAGTCAGGGACTCTGTAGTATCTGTCAGGCTTAACTGGGGCTGGAGGTAAAGAATCAGGATTTAAGGTGGATTCAGTAGACACATCATCTACAATATCTAACACTGGCAGAATTGCAAGGGGTCTGTGTTGAGGTAATAAGAGGAAGTCTCTGAGCCTTTTCTTGGATTCTGAGTAATCCTGGCCCTCCCAATGGAAATGCTCCCTCATGGTATGTAAGGTTTCCCCAAAGGAGTAGTCCTCAGGCGGAGAGGCTGATGGAATTGATTCCTCAGCATCAGAATCCTCATAAGGGGATAAAGAGTATCCTAGGTCTGAGGATGAATCTGAAGAGATGGATACCTGGTCGGATGAGTCAGTCTGCATCCTGTCTAGGCCTTTTATCAGGAGGGGGATGGGACACCCTGATCAATGTGATTAGGTCTTCGGCCATTTTGAGCATTTGTTTCTTAGGCATGGAGGCCTGTCCTGGAGAATGCTGAATTTGTTTCTTTGTTTTTAAAGGAGGTTTAGACTTAGCAGAAGATTTAATGCTTAACTGAGTAGGTCTGAAAACACCCTCTGAAGCTACGGGTTTGTTCAGCTACTCCGGATCCCTCTGAGGGGTTAGTCTCAGTAGGCTGAAATTTTTGTGCATCTTAAGGCCCAGCCATCTCCACATGGGAGTCAGAGGTGGCCTGTGGTTCTAAAGAAGCGGTCGTAAGGGGCTGCGAAGGTGCCTCGCTGAAAACCGGAGAACCGGCGACTGGCCTAGAAGAGGCTTCGTCATCAGTTTTGGGCCTTGCATGCCTGTCCTTGTCTTTGCGCTTTTTATGTATTCCGGTCGTCGGTAATTCCGATGGCATGGTGTAATTGAATTTCCTGCCGAAATAATGTCGGGCAAAGTCAATCCGACGTTTAATAGTGCGCTTGTTAAACCTAGCACAAAACCGATAACCAGTGACGCCGTGGTCTGGGCCTAGGCATGGGATACAATAACAATGGAAATCCTTATGAGGTATTTGCTTCCCACAAGAAACAGAGTTATTAACTTTTACTGACATCGGTCTGAGGCAAGAAAAAGTTTCCCCAACAGGGTACTTAGCTTTGTAGAAGACTTCGGTTCTGGATTCGGAATGAAAATCTCAGGAGTCGGCCGACCGGCACTTGCGAACTGCTTTTGCTTCGGGCACCGCACGGCAAGAAAGACTGAAGAAAATGGCGTCGACTGCATCTTATATACCCCTGGCGCACTGACGTCAAGGAAGAAGTGACAGTAACCGACACCGGACCAAGACTTTGGAACTCAGGCCAACTGGGGAACCGCCTGACGGCAGGATAACCCAAGTGTAATGACTGCAGCAGTGTAACACGATGAACATCAGAGAAATGCAAAAATTTCCTGAAATGGGGATGAATAGGGATGTGAATATAGGCATCCTTGAGATTCAGAGAGACTAGGAAAGGCTGAGGTTGAAGAAGAGGAAACAGGTTCTGAAGAGACGACATTTGAAAGGAAGTGTTGAGCTGTGAAAAATCCAGAGGGGGCCTCCAGATGCCTTCTTTTCTGGGAAACAAAAACATTCTGGAATAAAACCCCTTCCCACTTTGAGGAGCAGAAATTGCTTGGATGGTGTCTTGAGACAAAAGGCTCTAAAAGTACATTGGGGAAAAAAGGGTAGCTGTACCTGAGGAGGTTGAGGAATGCCCAAAAAGGAGGGAAGGGATTTCCACACCGTGAAATAACTCTGACAAATGATGGACAGGGTCTATATTAAAAAAAAAACGAAAGTTTTAAAAAAAGAACGCTCACGAGTGAAAATGTAGGACAATGAAAGGGATTTTTTGGGATCGCAGTACAGTGAAGATTGGAATATTTGCCCTTTCCTCACTGCAGTGCGATCTCTGAGTTGGAATATATGGTTAGCAGGGGGTGTGGCGGGCACAGCCCCCCACAATAAGGAGTTTGAGGTCTTGCATTTTCAGTCATGTGAGCGTTCGTTCATTAAAACTTACATTTTTTTTTTAATATAGACTCGATGGACAGAACCCAAGAATCCCGAGTGATCTTTAACCAATTGTGAAGATACATGGAAAGATGAAGAGATAAAGGAATGTGACTTAGGAGGGAGGGAAGAAAGTAGTCAGACAGAACCTGGCTAGTCTGGAAAAGGAGGCTTCTGAGTAGACTTAGTAGGAGGAGCCTTTCTAGAACCCATTTTACCTTTGAGAGAAGAGCAAGACTGTGTATGTACAAAGGCAGGCTTAGAGGGATAATTCCTCTGAAACTTGGGAACAGTGGAAACAAAATTACATTTCAATTCCTGCAAGGCCTTACCCTTCTGTAGGGACTTAAAAAAAAAAACTCAGCAGCTGCAAAATCAGAGAGATTTTTATTGTCAAGAGGCGCATCTATCAATTTAGCCTTAATATCATCAGGCAAGGGCTGGAGGCAAAGCCAAGAACACTGTTTTAACACGGAACCAAAGACAGCAGTGCTAGAAGAAGCATCATCTGTATCATGGCTACATTTAATAGAATGATTGGCCACTTGAGAAGAGGAGCCCAACAAAGAGAGGGCCGAAACCTTCCCCTCAGAATCAGAAAAGTCATAAACATAAGGCTAAAGAAAACAGCTAAAACGTACCTGGTCTTATGGGACTAGTAGTTAACAGTCCGAAAGGCCAAGGTAGCAGCAGTGTATACCTTTTGCCTAACTTTCCATGGCCCTACTGTCCTTGTCAGAAGGAAGTAATTTAGTAGAAGGCAACAATCTGGAAGGTTTGTCGGAAGAAACAGAGAGATCAGCAGAAGGATATTTGTAAAGAAACTTAAAATCATCAGGTACCTTATAAAACCCATCAGGTTTTTAGGGGCTTAAAGCTGGGAACCAGGAGCCTCAGAAGCTGCTGAAAAGGTGTCTAACAAAGCAGCAAAGGAGAGCAGGGACAGCAGAGGGCTTAGGAAACTCCATTTGGTGAAGTTCATACCACCTGTTCTGGACATAAGAATCCTGGGTACAGTCCCATTTAAAATATTCCATCATGCAAGAGATGGTATCTACAAAGGAAAGCTCTTGAAAAGGAGAATTTGGGCTAATGGAGTCCTCCTCAGAACCACTGTCTAATGGAGAAGGAATCTGAGAGAAGTGGGCCACAGACACTTCTCCAAACTCCAATTCCTCATCAGAAGAGTCCTTCTCCCTAGGCCTTTTAAGTGGAGTAGATGACCCGGGGGGGGGGGGGGGGGGGTTATTATGGAAAACAAAGTACTCAAGAAGTTATACCTTGTGAGAAACTTCCTGGGGAGGCTTCAAGGCCATGAGAGCATTAAACAACCCCTGTGTAAATCCTGCCAGTCACACGGACGATCATTAGGAGAAGGGGAAATACGTTTTGTTTTCTGCTTCTTTTTCAAAGGGACATCAGCACTAAAGATCTTATTGGGTTTGGACCCTTGCCGACACTCAATCAACATAGTGGAATCTCCTCTCTAACAAGAATCTGCAGAACATCCATCAGTCCCCTCAAATATAATCAGCCACTGTCCCCCCTCAACATCCACAATGGATGCCTGCAGAGCCTCTGAGGATGTGCAAGAAGTCGGATCCATACTAGCCTCAGAAATGGCTGAGGCAGAGGAATCCAATGGAATTAACAAGACAATCTTCCAGGCTTTCACCAGCCTCAAGAGAGATGTCCAGGGGAGATGATACAGCAGCCAAATCCAGCCTAACTTTTTTGGTCTTCTTCTTGGCAGATGACCAACACTCAGGCCAGGAGAATTCCACCATTACATCCTGCACCAACAACGTAAGACACTGGTTCTGAAGGTAGACAATCAGGAGCGACAACTACAAAGGATCTTAGGGACAAACACTTGACAAATCAGGCACAAGGTATAGTCGTGAAATGCACCCAAAGTTAGACAAATCAGGTAAAAAGTACAATGATGAGACACACCCAAGAAAAACACTGCTCCTGACAGTCCTTATGAGGAATCTGTCTCCCACACTGACATTTTCCCTTTTTGAATGATACACAACTTGGCAACAAAAAGAAAAAGGACAAGATAAGAAGAAAAACTCCAACAGGGCACTTATTTGAAATCTGCTTGGCAACCAGAAGAAACAAAGGAGGTTTCAGATTGATGATCAAAGATGGAATTTGGAATGGCAGCAAAGAAGCTCTGAGGTATGTACTTCCATACATCACTTTCATGCCCTATGCCATGAGTGGTAAACATGTGTGTGATGTACAACGTCCTTGATAACTAAGTGTTTGGTATACTGGCCAGATGTTGAGCTACCCTTGGCAGGGGATCCCTTTAGTAAGGAATACTGCAACGGTGATATGGAAAGACATAAATCTTTTGGAGAAGAAAATAGCTTTAAGAAAAGCAAGACTTGAACAATTTATGTAATGTTGCTTTGATTATATAATATACATAAATATAGTACAGTTGTGTAAGAACTTAGTATAACAGTAGATGTCCTACTGATCACTGTTGCATTAGTCTTAACAGATGGGTTTGTAGCTTGCCGACATCCAGCCAAGGTACCACAGTTTTACCTTCCTAGGATGTACATTAGAGTGATGACCTCGGCTAGCAGGCATCAGGGTATAAAACTGGATGTAAATACAAGGTCCTCAGACTATCTCCAAGCAAACAGTGGCCTGAAGAAAACAGAGGCTGGAGATAGGTCAGCTAGGAGGGACCCCCTTAGAAAGACTGTAAAATTCTGGGATACTGAGTGTGTGTTTGTGCATGTAAGGCTTAGTGTCTGTGCCAGTAAAGAGAAAAGAGAAGTGGGATAGGGTAGGAGGAAGAAATACTGCATCAGTGATCAGTAGGACATCTACTGTTATGGTAGGTTCTTACACAACTGTACTAATGTCCTGACTGAGTCACTATTGCAATATTCTTCACAGATGGGTGATTCCCAGAGCTGTACAGAGACAGGGTGCCAGGCTTAAGGGGAAAAGTAGACAAGGAGTCCAGGACGCCAGAAAGAAAAGTTCTGACAAACATTGCCCTAGACCTAAAGAAGGCATCTAGCTTCTATTGCTTTGTGAAGATGTAAATAGAAGACTAGGGCTGCTGCTTCTAAAACAGACCTGGCATCCACTTCCTTGTAAAAAGCCACCTGATGAAGCCACTGCTCAAGTAGAGTGTGCTTTTGGCCAGGTGGGTAAAGTCTTTCCATGGTGAGAGTAGCAGAAGGAAACAGCCTTTGATAAAGGAAGCAAAAGATTGTCTGGAAACTGCTTGTCCTAACCTGGAACCCAAAAGAGACAAACACCTGAACTGTTTTTCTGATACCCTTAGCTTTGTCCAACAAAAACCTCAACTATCTGTGAATGTCTAAAGACTGCAATATTCTTTCTCCCCTATTTTGGGAATTGGGGAAAAGATAGGCAGATTGATTGCCTGGTTGAGGGTAAGCTCACTAACCACTTTTGACATGAAGGATGGACTGGCTCTGAGATTTACCCTGTCTTTGTGGAAGATGAGGAAGGGGAGAATAGCCATGACAGCATGTAATTCTGAGACAACTGTGAGATGAAGTAAAGGCTAGGAGAAGCACTGTTTTCCAAGTGCAGACTAAGTGTAGCTGAAGCAGCCAGTTCAAAAGGAGGTAAAGTCAACTTTTCAAAACAAAATTAAGGTCCCAAGGAGGGGTGATAGGCTTCCTTGAGAGTTTAAGGTGTAAAGCTCCTCTCAGGAAAAGCTTAACCTCTGTCCAGCACATTAGATGGGGTTCCAATGGTAGGAAAGCATTAATGGCAGGAAAGCGACACTCAATGGAAGAGTAAGCCAACCCCAAAATGTAACAAGTCACACAAGTATTGAAGTATTATGGGGGCGTCTGATAGAAGGGGTTGGAGTTTGCGTTTAAGACACAGGTGGAATATCTATTCCACTTGGCTGTTACACTTGCTGGTGTTAGTTTCCTGGCTTCTTGTAGGATTCGAACAGCCTCTTCAAAAAAGTTGCGACTTGGAGGGATTAGATTCCTATCATCCATAGGGTTAGACTGAGTGAGGCCGCACTGGGATAAAGGAGCTGCTCTTTCTGTTGGGTGATTAGATCTGGTTTTGGAGGGATTCTCCAGTAATTTCTCTTTGATAGGTGAAATGGGAACAGGAACCAGTGCTATCTTTGCTAGAAAGGTGCCAAAAGCAAGAGTTTTGAAGATTTCTTCTGGACCTTGAGGAGGAGCCGTTTGAGAAGAGGTTGGGGGGAGTGTATGCATAAAGGAACTTCCCACACAATGGAAGGAGAAGGCATCTGTCCTCCAGGCTAAAGGTAATGGATTCTGTGTGCAGAAAAGTGGGATTAGATGATGCTTGGAGGAGACAAAGAGGTCTACATGAAGAGTACTCCATCTGAGGATTATAGCTTTGAGCACCTCTGTGTTCAACGGCCATTAGGATCCTCCTAGTCACTGTTTACATAGTCTGTCAATAAATCCTGTTGAGAGGGAATGTATGTCGATAAAGATTAAGATTCATCTGAAAGGCTAGCTGCCAGATCTCCTGTACTAGCCTGCAGAGGGGACAGCACCTTGTGCCTCCCCTGTTTATGTACCACATCTCTGTGGTGTCGCCTGCATGCATCAGTAGAGTGTCTGGTTTCCAAAGATGTGAGGAAGCCTATAGGCTTTGTAGAAGAGCCCTCCTTTCCTTTAAGTTGATGTGTTCTTTTGAGTAAACAGGGAGTCCACTTCCTATGCTTTTTGTGCTCTCCTGTCAAGCCCCCTCCCATGCCCTGTCTAAAGAATCTGTACACAGGGCTTAGCTGTGCGGGGCTGGAGTGAATGAGAGGCCTGGGTTGAGCATAACCTGTTTGCTCCATCAAAGGAGTTCTTTCTTGATGCAAGGAAGGACAGGAATGTGTGTATCAAGAGGGTGACAGTGTCATGCCACACTGACTTCAGATATCACTGTAATTTCCTCATGTGTAGTCTGGTGAGGGGTAGAATAGGGGTGGTGGCAGCCCTGAGAGCTTGTCTGGCTGAGCAACGATCCTCGCTAGAAAGTATTAGGAATTCGATGGTGAAAGAGGTGACCATATCCTGAGGAATAGAGGCATGCATAGCAGACTTGCCCAGACTGCATCCCAAAATGGTAAGGTATTGGGTGGGAATGAGCTGTGATTTTTTTTTGTAACTGATGAACACAAAAAGTCAAAAGTTGCACAGTATAATGAAGTTGATTCTAATGAATGTCCCTGGATAAAGCTTGAATAGAAGATCGTCTAGGTCAAGGAAAGATTTCTATGCCCAGAGTGTGGCAAAAAAAGCCACTACTGGAGCCAGACACTTTGTGAAAACCCCTGGAGCTGTAGAAAGGCCAAAACGTAAAGCAGTAAATTGAAAATGTGATGACTCAGTAATGAACCTGAGAAATTTTTTGCATGAAGGGCAGATAAGGATATGAAGATAAGGATCTTTTAGTTCTAAGGATACCAGAAAAGCTTGAGAGAGAATGAAAAATAGGAGAGTTTGTAAGGACAGCATTTTCAAGGAGAGCACTCTCAGAAAGGTGTTAAACCTGTAGAAGTCCAGGATGGGTCTCCACTGACCTCCTTTCCTTGAGACCAGGAAAATCGTGGAGTAAAACCCCTTTCTAGAATAGGATGAAGGGACCTTTTCTATGGCTCCCTGGGCCAGTAAGTCTTGAAAGATGGGGTCTAGCATCTGTGCCTGGCTGGGAAAAGGAGGAGGAGGGGGGTTTCCTCGGGGAATTGGCAGTCTTTCTCAAGACTCAGAGTAACCCTCCATGATAATACTTAAGACCCATCTGTCTAAGGTTATTGCTTCCCAGACGGGAAAAGACAAAGACAGTCTTTTTAAGAGGGGAGTGGAAAGGTAGACAGGTTGAAAATAGTCACAGGGGTCTACAACATAACTAAGGCCTCCCAAAAGAGGTATCCCTCAAGTTTTTTTTCTGTGAATCTTTTCTTAGGAATTTTCCTTTGCCTATGAGGAGTTCTAGGATGTCTCTTAGCAAAGGAGGTGGATTTTGGTAGAAAATTTCTATACCAGGAAACTGCAGACAGTAGACAATACAATCTGACGGCTATCATTCATTTTCTTGACCTGTTCCTGCAAAGCCTTGAACAGACTGTCAGCTTGCAGCCAAAAAAAAGATGGTTACCCAGGATAATTCTAAAATCTTAGACTTGAAAACTTCTGGAATAAGTTAGCCTCGCAGACAGGCAACCTGGCTTATCACTGAGCCAGTGGCAGCCGCCCTGGAAGAGTCATTCACAAAATCACAGCTACATTTTATACTGTGCCTGGCTATTTGAGAAGTTTGGGACATTAAAGACTGCATATTCTGTTTTGACTCTGGAATCTGTGACTCTGTGACTGTCTTGCTTAAGGACTTTAGCACACATGTAAGTATTTGGTCATTTGAGTTTGGTGGTTTATAGCTCTGAAAACTAAGGTGGAGGAAGTATACTACCCTACCTGTCCATAGCTTACATATCCTTGTCATTGTGCCAGGGAACATAAGTACCAGGGAGCAACTTGGAAGGTTTATCTGAGGCCAGGGAAACTGCAGCTGGGTCTTCCACAGGGTTTTTATAGAGGTACTTGAGTTCATCAGGAACTCTGCAGAACTTATCTGGCCTTTTTGGAGCAGAAGGTGGAGAATATGGAGCAGAAGAATTAGCCTGAAAGGCATCCAGGTAAGCATCTAGCACTGGAGGAACTGCAGGAGGAGAACAAGTGCCCATCTCTAATAAGTAATACCTTTTTTGCATGTCAAGAGACCTGTCTGAACTGCCATTCAAAATGTCTCATCATGCTTTGTAAAGGTTCTCCAAAGAAGACTTTTACCAAGGGGGAAATCTGGAGATAGGGTCTCCCCTCATCTGAAGAAATCTGCTCTGGAGTGTGTAACCGGGATGACTAGTCAAGAGAAAAATCCAAATCCTTGTATGGTTCCTCATCAGAGGAGGAGGAGGAATCATCTAAGACCTATTTGTGTGGTGTGGCATGAGAAAGATGAATCACAAAGGAAGGTGGCTTCAGCAACATAATTGCATTGAATAAACCTTGAGAAAAATCAATCCATTCTTTCTCCCTGGACGCAGAACGGGATGATGAGCGTTTAAGTTTTTTTTTTTTTTTTTTTTTTCCTTTTTAGAGATGAAATCTGCCTGTATTAGCTTAAGGGACTCAGGAGCCTTGGCACATTTCTATCAAGAAACTGGGGATCTCCTCCTACACAAGGCTATATATGAGGGATTCCTTGAGGGCCCTCTGACGTAATAAGTTGTAATTTGAAGGAATCAGTTGATTACAAGTCTTCACGAGCCATAAAGTACAGTTTTGTACCTACCATAAATGTAGATGTCCGATAGATATGCAACTGCAGTCCTTACATGTGGGTTGTCCTGCCTCAGGCAGCCCTCGGTCGGCCGGATTCCAAAGTCTGGGTCCGGTGTCGGCTGATGTCGCCTCCTCCCCGACGCCAGAGCGGCTGGGATATAAAAGCATCAGCCGACGCCATCTTCCTCAGTGTTTCTTGCCCCAGATGCCAGGTGCCCTCCAAGGAAGGCTAAATTTAGAGCTGGATAAAATTTCCAGACATACACAATAGCAATCAACAGATACACCATAACAGATATCCCCAGCTAAGTATAAAAGGAGGGAAGTGGACCCAATACACAGAGGGGAAGGAGGGAGGGAAAACCTGACTGCAGTTGCATATCTATCGGACATCTACATTTATGGTAGGTACAAAACTGTACTATGTCCTTCAAGAATGCAACTGCAGTCCTTACATGTGGGTTGAATACCATAGCCAAGCTGGGGGTGGTAGGCTCTAAGATAAGGATGGTGTAGCTAAAATGCCCTGCAGGACTGCCGAAGCAAAGCCTGCTCGGGATCTGGAATATAAAGGCAGGTTGTAGTGCTTGGAAAATGTATGCACGGAGCTCCATGTAGCAGCTTCTAGAATGTCCTTTGTAGCCATCCCTCTTAGGAAGGCTGTGGAGGTGGCTGTAGCTCTGGTGGAGTGTGGCCTAATATTGGCTGGCACACCCTTTCCATGGAAAGAATAACAGAATCTGATGCAATGTCCAATCCATTTTGAAATTGTTTGTTTGGAAATTGCCTTTCCTCGCACTCCAGGGGCGTATGCTACAAATAGTTGGTCAGACTTTCCGTTGGCCTTTTTTTCTGTCCAAGTAGTAGCGTAGTTGTCTGTGAATGTCCAAAGTGTGCAGCAGCTTTTCCCCTTTATTTTGAGGATTGGGGAAGAAAGTAGGCAGGTGAATTTCTTGATTTAGAAACACCCTGGATATCACTTTTGGCATAAAAGAAGGATTGGTTCTTAAAGAAACCCTGTCCTGATGAAAAATGAGGAATGGAGGTACTGCTATGAGGGCCTGTATCTCCGAAACTCTTCTCGCTGAGGTAATTGCCAACAGGAAAACTGTTTTCCAGGAAAGAAATTGCAATTCTGAAGATGCTGCTGGTTCAAAAGGAGGAAGAGTTAATTTTTCCAACACAAAATTGAGGTCCCATGCAGGCACTGGTGGTTTTATGGGAGGTTTGATATTCTTTATCCCTCTTAGAAATTGTCTTAGCAAAGGATGTGAAAACACAGATGGATCAGTGTTGTATTTTGCTGAAATTGCTGAAGCGTGTATTTTTATTGAAGAATAGGAAAGTCCATTATGCAACATGTCTGCCAAGTATTCCAAAATCTGTGGGATGCTCAAGTACTGATGCATCCTGTCCCTTGTTGGTATTCCAGATGTTTAATCTCTTCCATTTGGCTGAATAAGTCTTTCTGGTGGAAGGTCTGCATGCTTCCAGTAATATCTGTTGAACTTCCTTGGATAGAGAGATATTGGGGGAAATCATGTGACCCCCCAAGCTGTCAGCTGCAGAGATTGCAGGTTGGGATGAACCGTCCTGTAATTGTGCTGATCAAGAGTGGAGGCCATTGAGGTAGGGGCCACGGCTTGGTGCAAGTTATGCTCCTTAATAATGGATACCAGTGCTGCCTTGGCCAATCTGGAGCTATTAAGATGCCTTTCGGTTGCTCTGCTTTGATCTTCAGTAACAACTTGGTCATTAATGGTAGAGGTGGGAATGCATAGATTGTTAGGGAGTTCCAGCTGAATGAGAGAGCATCTATCCTCCAGGCTTGTGGGTGGTGTGTCCTTGAGCAGAACTTTTTCAGATGATGATTGAGGTGGGAGGCAAAGAGATCTATGTCCGGCCTCCCCCATGCATGAGTTATTTGAGCAAAAATGTCTGGATGCAACATCCATTCGTGCGGATCCAGGATGTTTCTGCTTAGACTGTCCGCCAGAACATTGTCCTTGCCCGGAACAAACTGGGATTGCAGCTGTATGTTCAGTTTCAGGGACTTTTCCCAAAGAGCCATTGTTAGTCTGCAAAGGGGGTATGAATGAGTACCTCCCTGCTTGTTTATGTACCACATAACTGTGGTGTTGTCTGTCTTTATTAGTAGATGACCTTGTTGTAGATATTTTCCGAAGGCCTCGATTGCATGCATTACTGCTAGCATCTCTTTTTGATTGATGTGTAGATGTAGTTCCTGGGGAGTCCAATGCCCTTGAATACATCTGCCCTCCATGTGCGCCCCCCCCCCATCCATGGTCTGAGGCGTCTGTTGTAATGGTTTGGCTTGTTTGAGGTTTGTTGAAAGGCATACCTTTGTTTAACTGGCTTGCTTGGGCCCACCACAAAAATTCCCTTTGTAGACATGGGATGAGTGGGATAATTGCTTCTAAGTTGTGGCTGTGTTGAGACCATAAACATTTTAGGTACCACTGTAGTTTTCTCATGTGTAGCCTTGCCAGTGGAATCAGTAGAATGCAAGATGCCATGAAACCCAGGGCCTGCAGGATTTTCCTTGCAGTCATCTGGGTGAGCTTTGCTAGGCTTTTGAAGTAAAGTGGTAGTTGTTCTTGCTTCTCTTCTGTGAGGTAAGCCATTTGTGATTCTGTGTCTAATTTGGCTCCTAGAAAAATTATTTGTTGGGATGGCAGTAGTCTTGATTTTTGTAAGTTGACTGTGTATCCCAAAGCCTGTAGTAAGTGAATGACATAATTCAAGTTTTTTGTCAAGGCTTGCTTGCTGTCCGACAGTCGTCCAGGTAAGGGTATATTTGTATCCCCTGGAGTCTGCAATGTGCAATTACTGATGCCAGGCATTTCGTAAATACTCTGGGCGCAGTAGATCAGCCAAAAGGCAATGCTGAGAATTGATAATGCTCTGACCCTGCAAGAAATCTGAGGTATCTTCTGCAACTGTGTCTGATAGGGACATGCAGGTATGCCTCCTTGAGGTCCAGAGTAACCAGCCAAGACCCCTTGCCCAGCATGGGAAGGAGTTGCTGTAGCGTCAGCATTTTGAATTTTGGTACAATGAGAAAAGTGTTTAGAGCGGACAAGTCCAGTATAGGTCTCCATTGCTTTTCTTTTCTTGGAACAAGGAACAATCTTGAGTAAAATCCCTGGCCTTGTTCCTGAGGAGGAACCTTTTCTATAGCTTTGATTTTTCTCAGCTTTGAAACTTGTTCGAATGCCTCTGCCCTTTGATTTTGTGGCAGGTTTGGCATGCCTTGTCTTGTTGGTAAAGTATGGAAGTGGAACCTGTAGCCTTTGTCTATTATGTCCAGAATCCATTTGTCCTTTGTTAAAATGTGCCAATTTTTTGAAAATAAGGATAATTTTCCGCCTAAAGGTGCTTCTCTTTGAGTCTTGGTCGGCGGTGTCAGAGTCAAGTCATTGTGATTGTCCCTGTGGAGCAGGGGAGGTCCCTGTGCTACCTTCTCTGATTAGTCGGTTGCCATTGGCGTCCCCTGTAGGAGCCTCTGTATTGCCCTCTTCCTCGGGCACGCCTGTTTTTTCCCCTTTGGAACTTGTCAGTGTCCGGAAAGGACCAGTTCTTAGAAGGCCAATTCCTGCTGAACCTAGGTGGCTGAACCTGGAGGAAATCCTTGACAGTTTTCACTGATTTAGCCTTTTCCTCAATTGATTTCAATACATCCTGAGCATTAGCACCAAATAGCTTGTGTTTTTCCAGAGGTGCATCTAGAAGCTTTGCTTTAACATGATCAGGCAATGCCTGTTCTTTCAACCATGCATGTCTACGTATGACAGCCCCTGTCATAGCTGCCCTACATGAAGCCTCCAATGCATCATAACCACACTGAAGGAAATGACTGCTAACCTGCTGATTGTTATGGACCAAATCCTGCAAGGCCTTTCTAGCTAAAGGCTCAGGAGAGGCTAACTTTTTCTGCAAATCATCCATCAAGAAATCCTGATACTGAAACATATGAAAAAGGCAATTAAGGGCCCTCATGGCAAGAGTGGTGGAGGTATAAACTTTTTTGCCCCACCTCTCCAGGGCCCTAGCTTCCCTGTCTGAGGGTAAAGGGTTTTTGGTCGTGGATGTGGCCACCCCTTTGGGCCCCTGGGAAATTGTTTCTAGATCAACAGAATGGGCCTTAAAGAAATGTTTGTGAGTTTCATGAACCCTCTAGTATCTGTCTGGCTTGACAGGAGCAGGAGGGAGAGAATCAGGAGAAGCAATCGAATCTGAGTACACATCATCCAGTACATCTAACACTGGAGGGATAGCTAAAGGCCTATGTTGGGGAAGCTTAAGGAAAGTACGAAGCCTTTTCCTGGAGTCAGAGAATTCCTGGCCTTGCCACTGAAAATGCTCTCTCATGGAGTGGAGAATTTCCCCAAAAGAAATATCCTCAGGAGGAGAGGCAGAGGGAATAGAATCCTCCGCATCAGAATCCTCGTAGGCCTGGAAGGACTCTTCCTGGCTATCTGAATGATCAGAGTCACCAGAGGCTTCATCTGAAGAAAAGGTGTCTGTATGCTCAACCCTGGGCCTTTTGTCAGAAGGTGGCTGAGAACCTCTGTCAGGATGGGCCTGGGAACCTCTGATTAGAGATATTAAATCTGCAGCTAAAGTCATGATTTGTTTATCAGTAGTGGGCTGAGGCAAAGCTTTAGGAGGGTGAGACTTAGCCTAGCTAGCAGCCTTAGCACGTGTGTAGGCCTTGATAGACATAGACATAGGGGGCCTAGCAGCCCCACGTGCTGGAGTAACCTTGTCCACCGGAATAGTCTCAGGCAAATCTTGGCCTTCAGTTTCTGGAGGAAAAACAACAACCGGCACCGGCGCAGGCTCTGGGGCCGGAGTGATTGGTAAAGCGGTGTCGTCGGTCCGGAGCGGTGGAACAACCACCTCAGAAGAGGCCGATGCACTCGCGGTAGATTTTGGCGTGGTGTCGGTGGAAGTCGCGGGCCGAGAAAGTCGGTCCCGGTCCTTCCGTTTTTTGGAAATATGAGGTGTCGGTTGTTCCGACGGCATGGTATAAGAGTATTTATCGCCAAAAAAGTCTTCAGCAAACTCTGCCTGGCACCTGAGAGTGCGCTTATTGAAGCAAGCACAGGCGGCACAGGCCGAGACGTCGTGGTCTGGGCCAAGGCAGGGAAGGCAGTAAGAATGGAAGTCGTTATGAGGTACTTGTTTACCACAAGACAAACAGTTATTAACTTTTTCAGTTTTTTCTGACATCGGCTGAGGCAAGAAAAAGATCCCCAACGGGGTGCTTAGCTTTTTGATGACTTCGGATATGTAAAACACAGGAGCTGACCGACCGGCACTTGCGAACTGCTTCTGCTTCGGGCACCGCACGGCAAGAAAGACTGAGGAAGATGGCGTCGGCTGATGCTTTTATACCCCAGCCGCTCTGACGTCGGGGAGGAGGCGACATCAGCCGACGCCGGACCCAGACTTTGGAATCCGGCCGACCGAGGGCTGCCTGAGGCAGGACAACCCACATGTAAGGACTGCAGTTGCATTCTTGAAGGACATCAGCCTCCAGTGGGGGGCATGATAGATGGCCTATGAGAAAGCAAATGTCCAGGCCTTCTACCATGGTGAAGTGGATCAAGCATTCCAGATGCTGGGTGTCAAGGAAAATTTTAAGTGTGAATAGCCCAGACCAAAGAGTTTTAGGAACTCATGAATGACAAAGCAGGATTTATAATCGGGTTCTGGACACAGACAGAACAGGCACTTAGTGTGCAAGTCTTTGTTTGGAGCTTGTCTACTGAACTTACACTTCCCCTTCCTAGCTGATATCTAACAAAAATTAGCAAAACAGTCAAAAATTTAGAAGGAAGGATCCCCAACGGGCCACTAATCTGATGTGACATGCTATCGTATAGAGCAGCCAAACAAACACAGTCTGTTCAGTGCAACAACCTGTGTTTGGGCTGGCAGTGAAACAGTCTAAGGATCTCATATGCACATCAGATTTTATACCCCAATGCCTATGAGCGGAGGACATCACCCAGATGTACACTCTAGGAAGTTAAAGCTTTGGTACCCCGGCCCGACATCAGAGAGTTAAACCCCCATCCATTAAGAATACCCAACAGTGATTCACTCAGAATGTGTGATGTATAATATTTATAAATGTGAACCTGTTAATATGGTTTGATTACTTTTATATAAATGTAAGTTTGCCTATGTCACAAGTGACAACTCATTACAGGTGTTTAAAAGAACAGGAATAATATTAAAGGGCCAAGCATGCATAAACTATATAATTTATCCCAGACCACTCACCATATTATACTGCAAAGAGAAATATTAAACTGCAGTGCATCACAAACACACTGACTCGCACAGACTGCCACACTTTGCTGTGGTTTAGTAACACAAGAGATAATGGTGTGAAGTTGAATGGATTAATAATAATAGTTCAACAAAGAAAAAAAACACACACACACAGCATTAATGTTAATTTGTGTAACAAAACCCAAGTGTTTTGTGAAGCAAACTGTCTATCAGTTAACAATGAAATCTTAATTCCATTATACTTAAGAAAAACAAGAATCACTCTAAAGAAAATTAAAAAGTTAAACACAAACTTGTTAAAATTAATATACTTTTACAGCAGAACAAGCTACTCCTCTGCACCCTACTGCTTTACATTAAAATCCTGATGCCAAAGTCTTTAGGTGTTGGACATGCAGTTCTGCAAAAAACTGGACTTCCCTTTTCCCAGAGGTTGCCCCAACAAACATACATCACAGTACCTGTTCCATTTTCATTAATTTTTGTTTGTCAACTTTAAATACAAAATTTTCTGCTCAACTTGAAACTTTTCCTGTCTTAAAAATGTTGGCACTTAACTCCTTTGGATGTTTTACTTTCAATACTTCTGACTGCTATGGTTTAAGATTTTGAATGTGAACAACATTCAGTATCCAACAGTACCTTCTTTGACACTAATGTTAAGATCACATAAGCAGTTAGTGCACAGGATTAATGCTATGACTTGGTAACAAGCTCCTTCCTGTAGACCAAGGTTTGACTTATATGCTGAAGTCAGCTGAGAAAAATCAATCACAGCAGAGACAGACGTGTCATGCAATGACCATCTCTTCTCTAGAAAAATTTCCTCTCCAGATCAAGCAACATGACACAACATCTTCCCTGAAGAAGGGCTTAGACATTCGATGGGCATTCATAAATACCCCCCCCCCCCATCCAATTGGCCTGGCCCCTCCTTCAAAAAGGAGGTAAGGTCTAAAAGTTAGATATTGGAAAGACAAATGGCCACATGCCTCAGATTCTTTGTACGTTCTATGATTCCATTTTACTTCTACAACAATGAGAACCTCACTTAACCAGATGATTCTTTTAGGTTACCCCTGAAATGCAAAATTTAGGTCTAGTGGCCTCAGCTGGTTAACAAAAAAACAAAAAAAAATACAAGCTCAAAACAGTGATTAACCTTCCTCCCCAACCATTCATAAAGTACAGTTGTGTACACATACCATAAATGTAGATGTTCGAGTGTATTCACTGTTGCAGTCATTAAATTTGGGTAATCTGCTGGCAGGTTGCCCTCAGTCAGCCTGATTAACAAAGTCTTGGGTCCTGCGTCGGTTGCTGTCCCTTCTTTATTGACGTCAGGTTGTCAGGGGTATAAAACATACAGCCGACACCATTACATCAGTTTTTCTTGCCCCAGATGTCAGGTGCCCCCCAAAAGGGGAGCAAAATATATATAAAAAATTTAAAACACAAAAATATACCTCCAAACAAAAGCAAATACACCAAAAAGGATTTTAAGTGTAGTAAAAGAAAGGAGAGGCATAGTAAGAGAAAAAAACAGGAGGCTGGAGGGAGGGTAACCAGGACTGCAACAGTGAATATAATCGAACATCTACATTTATGGCAAGTGTACACAACTGTACTATGGTCTTCGTGTTTCACTGTTGCAGTCATTACATTTGGGCAGATTCCCAAAGCTAAGGTTGGGAGGATGGATTTATACAGCATTAGGACCGGCTATAAGGCCCTGCAAAACAGCAGTGGCAAAGCCAGCTCTGGATTTAGAGAAAATTGGTAAATGACAGTGCTTCGTGAAAGTATGAACTGAACTCCAGGTAGCAGCTTCTAGAATATCCCTTGTAGGAACACCTCTGAGAAAGGCTGCAGAAGTAGATGCAGCCCTGGTGGAATGGGATCTGATCCCATGGGGGATAGGTTTTTCCATGGTGCTTATAGCAGAAATGAATACAATGGCTTATCCATTTGGAAATGGTTTGCTTTGAAATAGCCTTTCCCTCTGCCCCTGCAGCAAATGCTACCAGCAGTTGTTCATATCTTCTTCGAGATTTAGTCCTGTCCAAGTAAAATCTAAGTTGTCTGTGTACATCCAATGAATGCAGAATTTGCTCCCCCCTTGTTCTGTGGATTGGGAAAGAAAGTTGGCAAATTAATGGACTGATTAAGAGCCACATTGGATACCACCTTGGCCATGAAGTGTGGATTGGTCCTGAGTGACACCCTGTCCGCATGAAAGATGATGAAGGGCTCCACTGCCGCAAGGGCCTGTAATTCAGAAATCCTTCTAGCCAAAGTGATTGGTAAAAGGAAGGCTGTTTTCCAGGAAATAAATTTTAGGTCTGCAGTAGCACCTGGCTCAAAAGGAGGTAGAGTGAGTTTCTCGAATACAAAGTTAAGGTCCCAGGCAGGAGTTGGAGCTCTACTGGTTGGTCTCAAGTTTTTGACCCCTCTGAGATAAAGCTTTAGCAGAGGATGAGAGAAGAGGGGAGGTTCTGTGTTATAATGAGCTGAAATGGCTGAGGCATGGATTTTTATGGAAGAAAAAGACAGGCCCTTGGGAAGCATCTCAGTTAAGTATTGTAAAATCTGAGGTATATTGGGCACTGCTGTGCTCATCCCTTGAGATTGATTCCAGGCACAGAATCTTTTCCATTTGTCAGCATAAGACTTTCTAGTACTAGGTCTTCCCGCCTCCAAAATGACATCCATCACAGGTTTGCTGAGGGATGCCAAGGGGGAATTTAAGTGATTAGCCAAGCTGCAAGATTCAATGTTTGGAGCTGACGGTGCAGAATTTGGTTGTTCTGCTGAGACAGTAAGTAAGATGTCTGAGGCAGGTGCCATGGAGGAATTTGTGACAGACTGCATAGGAGTGGGTACCAGTGTTGGCGAGGCCAGTCTGGAGCAATCAAAATCATTTTTGGTTTGTCATGTTTGACTTTTAGTAGAACTTTGGAGAGCAGAGGCAGAGGGGGAAAGGCATAGACTGATAGGTTTCCCCAGCTGAAGGACAGAGCATCCGCTTTCCAGGCTTATTTGTGAGGAGTTGTTGTGCAAGATTTGTCCAACTGGTAGTTCTGGGGTGAGGCAAAAAGATCTATTTCTGGGCTCCCCATATTGCATGTCAACATGCTGAAAATCCGTGGTTCCAGTTTCCATTCGTGTGAGTCCATGAGATTTCTGCTTAGTTCGTCTGCCAAAATATTCAGGTTTCCTGGCAGGAATTGGGTTTGTAGTTGAATTTGATAGCTCAAGGCCTTGTTCCATAATGCCATGGCTAGTTTGCAGAGGGGGCAGGAATGTGCACCCCCTTGCTTGTTTATGTACCACATAACCGTGGTATTGTCTGTCTTTACCATTAGTTGTCCTGGATGAAGGTAGTCCTTGGAGGCTGTCAGTGCATTCTGTACAGCTAGCATTTATTTTTGATTGATATGAAGGTGCATTTGATTTGGGCTACATTTGCCCTGAATGCACTTCCCTGCCAGATGAGCCCCCATGCATACTCTGAAGCGTCTGTAGTTAGGGTTTGGGCGGCAGTGGGTGGTGTGAATGGCAGTCCCTTGTTCTGGTAGCAGGCTTCTGCCCACCATAGGAACTCTAGTTGCAGGCAAGATATGATAGGAATCATTGTCTCCAGGCTGTGATAATGCTAACTCCATAAACCTTTTAAGTACCACTGAAGTTTCCTCATATGCAGTCTTGCATATGGAATTAGAAGGCGGCAGGAGACCATGAACCCCAAAGGCTTGCAGTATTTGTCTTGCAGATAAGCAGGGTTTTTGTGGCCACCTGTCTGAAGTAAGTCACCAACTGAATTTGCTTTTCTGCATAAGGAAAGCCATCTGGGCAGTTGTATTCAAGCTTGCACCCAGGAATGTAATTTTTTGTGAGGGCACTAGTGATTTCTTTTCGTTTATGGTGTACCCTAGACAAGTTAGAACCCTTTTTACAAACGCCAGATGTTTTAAAAGAATGGACTTGTTTACTGCCTGAATTAGACAATTGTCTAGGTATGGATACATTTGAATATTTCTTTGCCTGCAAAATGCAATTACTAGAGCCAGGCACTTTGTAAATACCCTGGGCACAGTAGATAAGCCAAAGGGCAGTGCAGAGAACTGATAATGCAAGTAGCCTGCTTTGAAGCGGATGTATCTTCTGCAAGATTCCCTGATTGGGATATGCAGGTAAGCCTCTTCTAAATCTAGAGTTGCCAACCAGGCATCTTTGCCTAGCATAGGAAGTAACTGGTGAAGAGTCAGCATCTTGAATTTTGGAATGTCCAGATAGGTATTTAGAGTAGACATGTCCAGAATTGGATGCCATAATTTGTCTTTTCTGGGTACCAGGAAAAGCCTGGAATAGAAACCTTGTCCCTTTTTCTCTTCTGGTACTAGTTGAATAGCCCCCATGTTTAAGAGGGAAAGTACTTGTTTCTGAGCCTCTGCCCACTGATTTGGGGGCAGGTCTAGCCATCTGTTTGGAGTTGGCAATGTGTGGAAATGAAACCTGCATCCCTGGGACACTATATTTAAAACCTATTTGTCCTGGGTTATAAAGTTGCCAGTTTTTTGCATGAAGAGCCAGGTTCCCCCCCCAAAGGAGCAGCTAACAGGTAAGTGCTTCATAATTTTAAAGGAAAGTCATTGAGACTGTTTACCATAAGGAGGTGTCTTGTTGTTTCCAGATTTGGAAGCGGAGGCACCCTATTGCTTAGTTCTGAAAGACCCTTGGGACTAAAACCTGGTGCTTTTGGAATGTCTTGTACTTGTAAGAAATCTTTCACAGTTTGCATAGCTTTAGCTTTATCTTCCATCTTTTTTAAAACTTCTTCAGCCTTATTGCCAAACAGACGGTCCTGCTGCAAAGGAGCATCCAACAATTTTGCTTTAACATGATCAGGCAGAGATTGCTCCTTAAGCCAAGCATGCCTTCTAAGCACAGACCCAGTAACATCAGCCCTGCAAGAGGTCTCCAAAGTATCAAACCCACATTGCAAAGTATGTTTTCCAACTTGTTCAGCTGAATGCAATAAATCTTGTAAGTCCTTATTTTCCACACAGTCAGAAATCAACATAATTTTCTGTTTAAGCAGTCCCATGATATGCTTTTGATATTTTAACATATGGAATTGACAGTTTAAAGCCCTGATTGCCAAGGTTGCAGAAATATAAACCTTTTTACCCCAGCTATCCAACGCCCTGGAGTCTCTATCAGAAAGGGTAGGATTTTTAGCAGTAGAAGCCTTAATGCCCTTGGGCCCTGGAGAAATGGTTTCAGGGTCCGCAACAGGATTGTTGAAAAGGAATTTGTGGGAGTCAGGAACCCAGTAGTATCTGTCAACAATGTCTAGTACAGGAGGTATAGCCAAAGGCCTATGATGAGGAAGAAGGAAATCCCTAAGCCTCTCTTTGGATTCAGAAAAATCCTGACTTTCTCAGTGGAAATGCTCCCTTAAGGTATGTAAAGATTCCCCAAAAAAAAAATTCCTAAGGGGGAGAAGCAGAAGGAATGGAATCCTCTGTATCAGAGTCCTCATAAGTAGGTATGGACAAATCCTGTTCATTAGAAGAGTCAGAGGAAACAGAGTCCTGTTCTGAAGATTCACAGTCAAGTTCAGCCATAGGCCTCTTAGAAGGGGGTGGTTGACTACCCCTGATTAGAGTAATTAAATCTTCAGCCATTTTGATCATTTGCTTTTTAGACATAGGGGCCTAAACACGTGGCCTGGGCGTCGGTTTCTTAGACATAGATCGAGATTTTGGCCTTAAAATTGAAGTTGGCGTCGGTTTAATATACAAATCTGTAGGCCTGAATACACCCTCAGAAGCAGATGCCTGCACAGCAGCTCCAGACCCATCCAAGGCAGAGACATCCGCGGGTTCCATAGGTGAAGTATCTTGTGGCATACCGGACTCTGAATCGGTCTCAGTAGAGGCCTGCGAATCAAAAGTAGCGGGTATCAGGGGCTGCGAAAGCGCCTCACTGAGTACCGGCGAACTGGTTACTGGCTTAGGAGAAGCGGCGGCGGTGGTTTTGGACCTAAATGGCCTGTCTCTGTCTTTTTCTTTGCGTTTTTTCAGTATTCCGGTAGTCGGGTGGCTAACCAATGTCATTTCGGGATAATTAAACCGAAGACCGAAATATTTAGAAGCAAAAATATACTGAATACTGACAGTGCGCTGATTAAATAAAGCACAAAATCGACAGCAAGGTACGTCACGGTCAGGGCCTAGTCAAGGAATACAGTACGAATGAAAATCCTTATGAGGTATTTGCTTCCCACAAGTAATACAATTATTAACTTTTACTGGCATTGGTAAGGAGCAAGAAAAAGTTTCTCCAACGGGGTAGCTTTAAGTTAACGACATTGGTTCTGAAACTCAAAAATGAAAATTTCAGGAATCGGCCGACCGGCACTTGCAAACTGCTTCTGCTTCGAGCACCGTGCGGCAAGAAAGACTGATGTAATGGCGTTGGCTGCCCCTGACGACCTGATGTCATGGAAGAAGGGACAGCAACCGATGCAGGATCCAAGACTTTGTTAATCAAGCCGATTGAGGGCAGCCTGCCAGCAGATTACCCAAATGTAATGACTGCAACAGTGAAACACAAAGAACATCAGCACCTTATCATCAGTTACTGTTAACTTACTTAGTCAAACAGTACCACACTAACAAACTACAGATGAATTAAAATAAAGCACAAGCCATGTACAGTATTTTGTCAGTTTTACGGATATTACTACTCCATAATTACAAACACAAAGCAGCTATACCCTTCCCATGGCAAATTAACAAATTAATTGCCACTTACCTGTGCTGGAGGTGACTGCAATGGGTTATTGTCCAGAATAATTGCTTGTAAATATCGGAGGTTTCTGTAACAAACTGGGATGGATGTGATTTTATTGCACGAAAAGTCTAACCGAACCAAAGGCAATTCTGCAAGCTCTAAATGGGAATAGGAACAGAACAAGTACTTTGCAACCATATTTTTTTTTAAAAAAGCAAACACACACACAATGTTTAAAAATAAAAATGCTAATTTAGAAATTGCTGCAAATTAAACAGACATTGTCAACTCCATGACAGAGGAATAAAGCCCTAACTATGACCCAGACAACATGACCTGAAGTTATATCACAACTACAGAAAAGCCAGACACAGACAGTGAGCATGGTAGACCAACTCTGACTTGTCAATCCTGATGTTGTCACGATCCAGTGTACAATATGATTGAAACCAGTGTGAACAAGGACAATAATACACACTGTAGAGACAAAAGTAATGATCCTGTATAGTAATCATTGTAAAGTTTATTTGAAAACACAAACATAAGATCTATGCGTATGTGTGAGATTAATGACAAACAGGGACAAAAATCCCTTAACACACAACTACTGCCAAAAGACAAACTAACACCACCTGACAACATTCAACTGACTTAAAGATAACAGATGACCATTAGCATAGCATGTTCATAAGATGCATAGATGTACAAGGGTATACAAACTTTTCAGAACAAACAAAATGTATAAACATGATTGGCGCAACTAGTAAATAACCGTTATTTGCCTACAAAGGATCAACAAAAATTTACTAATGGATACGGACTACAAATTAAATCTGCACAACTAAAGCTAAGGAATTGCAGATAGTCTGCAACTCAGTACATAAGTAATAAAGGAGTGTCTTCCCTTGATCTTGGCAAAAAGGATGGGGAACACTGATCTAATAACAAGAGAGAGGGTCGCACTACAATTTAATCTCCATTGTACTTGTAGAAGTCTATGTCTTTCCAGAGGACAGCCTGTTGTAGACTTTGGCCATAAAATACTGTATAGAGAGAAGGATGCTATTCATTTGTTAAGAAGTGAGATTGTTGATTTTTAATGTAATTCATCAAACTTATTTGGTCAATGCATGCAGAATTCATTACAAAGAGATGCTATACATGTAGGTTTTTGTGTGTGTGTGTGTGTGTAGGATTTGGGCTGGGTTGAGTTTATGATGTTTGATGTGGTATCGGTAACAGTAGAGTAAGGAGCTTTTCCTTATTCCCCACTGTTGGCAATCTCAACCTTAGTACACATAAGTACAGAGAGTGTATGGGTGCAGGCAAAAACACTTTTTTGTGTGTTTCTGATGGTTTGAGCCATTCAGTGTTTTGGCTCACTATATTAAAATGTCGATTTAGTGAATTTCGACATTTTAATATAGACTCAATGAGAGTCAGCACATTTACTCTTCTTTTTTGGAATATGTGCTACTGCCCAGTAATTACTCCAAATACTCTAACTATACTGTACCTTATCGACCAGAGGGGGACACTTTGCAGTGTTCAGAAGTTTAAAAGACTTCGCCTATGAATGACTGATATATGATCACTCTCATACAGTCTGAGAAAAGGACACACACAATAAGCACATGCACATATAAGCAACTGCACTCCCTATTCCCCTTATTACTACATACTAACTCAACACATACAACAGTGAGCAACAGAAAAACTCCCCAGAAAGTGGACATGAGTTGTGCAGTAATTCTGTACTGCCTACAATTCAATGATACTACCTATCAGCAACAGTAAATTCAACAAGTTTCGTTTGGGCAGTTAGAACCTGATCAACTGTCAATTACTTGCAGAAAAGCTATTTACAAGCAAATGTCAACTTAATTATGAACAGCAGCTGGTTAAATTCCAGCCAACTGAAGCTACAAAGAGCTACACAACTGTGTGTTATAAGGATGTCTTCAAACAAACTTGGGTATCCTACTGTAAGCCAATGAGAACTTATGGAGCAGTGGATATTTTTAGTTTTGTCTATTTCTGCATTTCTCTTGCAGCCTGTTCAAGCTCATTGTTTTCCATACCTCCGGGTCTACACAAATAAGGGATGCATGCATAAGATCATGTGTTGTCTCACATTTATGGAGACATGATAAACTCAAGTATTTAGGAGTATGGATTAAAAAAGGATACAGTTACAGCAGGTATGGATATGTGGGAAGAGAATAAACCACAGATAATACAACTGAGAAACTGGAAGCTCTTACCTATGGATATGGACAGCAAGATACAAATAGTAATAAAGTTCGAAGTCCCTTTAGTTTAATCACAGATCACGTATATCTATATCGATATATATATAAAAAAAAATATATATATATATATATATATATTTTTTTTTTTTTTTTTTTTTTTTAAGCCAACCAAAGGAGCTGTTCTGGACAGTGATTAATAAATAGTTGAAGGATTTGGGAAGGAGAAGAGGGCAAGAGTCAAGTGGGATAAGTTGATCCTCCCAGTAGAACACAGAGGTTTAGGATTACCTGATTTGAAGGGATATTTTAGAGCTACACATTTAAAGCTCTTAGACATAACACAAGCAGAAAGCTATAATTCAAAGTGGAAAAGGATGATGATGAAGCAGAGGTTATTTCAAGAAATAAGGAAAGAATAGTATTTTGGACACAGATTCTTAAGGAGAATAATAATAGTCATACAGAATATTAATTCATAAAGTATCAGAAGGTATATTATGACTTAAGCCAACAACATAATAACAGAGAAAGGAGAGTCTGCAGACTGGGATGACTATGATTATAATTAGACAACAGGTAAGAGGGGACTAGAATTTACTGCAGGTAGATGGCAAAGTAACCAAGCTATTTGGAAAAATTATTAGAGAAGAGAAGGTAACAGGATAGGAGGAGGCTAAAAAGACATCTGGACTGCAGGCTAGTGATTACCTTCCCTATCAGGGATTGGCATCAGTGTGCACACAAAGACAAAAAAAAAGGCAAATCCAAAATGAAAGACCTGTACTGGCTGAATTTTTACCTGAATCTACAACAGAAGCTGCTGTTAAAAAGGGATAATTAGTATGGCATGTAAAGTACTGCACAATAAGTATTTAAATTGAAAAGAATAGGACAGAAAAGATTGGGAAGAGAGATTAAGACAATTGGAGGACATATGTACGACTCCCTAATATGCAACAAAATTTAGAAGATTTAGGAATTTTCCCTGGAAATATTTGCAGACACTTTTATACCCCAAGCAGACTGGAAAGAATTTTTCCTTAGCTAGATATAAACTAAACCAACTAGATATATATATATATATATATATATATGAAGTTGTGCATGTTGTAACAGGGAAAAAAAATAACAGGAAGTGGGATTGCTACACAAGGGTAGAAGTAAATCACAAAGGAAAAAATGGAAACTGTGGTGATGCATGCAGAAAAACATTTTCAAGGAAGAATTGTGTTTTTAGAGAAGGCAAGAATTGTATAATTTATATAACGTTGTTTAGTGTATATGATATACAGTAATACATGTCAATTATAATGTTTGTAAATGTGACCTTGCTAATATGGTTTGATTAATTTTATATAAATTATAAATGTAAGTAATAATTCAATAAAGATTTTTAAAAACAACAAAAAAAAAGATCACGTGTTGGTGTGTAATTTAACACCACTGCTTTTGTTTTACTTTCATTTATTGTATAGAAAGCAAACAATTAGTGTTTGAAACAGCTCTGTAAGGTCTTTTTTATGGATTTACTGCATATAACATGACATCAGCAGCAGCAACAGCAAACATTTTCAGTTTTTACTCGTGTTCCTATTACTTATATCCCTGGATTTGGAGCAACTCATTTCTTGGGATATGGTTCCAAATAAAAAATGGAACAATAAACGGAAGGATGATATCACTGCCTCATTCCTTTTAACAGACTTTTTTTTTTCATTTTTTTCATGTTAACTTACATTTGTCCAAAATTAACCTCCTAATCCTTACTTCTGCTACATTTTTCAAGTTTTTCCACGCTAGAGAAAATCCAAATACTTGTTGGTGTTTTTTTTTTTTCATTTAGCCTAGTCAGCTTTATGAAAAGTCATCATCAATGCTGCTAGTATTCACTTTTTTCTTTTATTTTGCATCTTTTACGATCATAAGCATCTAATTAGTGTTAGCAAATGCTTCCTTTCCTTCTATGATTCCATCCATACAGGTTGAGGCTTACGATTTTACCAATGTTTTTGATGTTCATTTTGTTAATATATTACTAGTCAGTACGACCCACGGTGGTGGCGCTGTGGTAGCATTGTCGCCTCACAGTAAGACACTGTCCAGTTTGATTCTCAGCTAGAGCGTCTTCTGCGTGGAGACATGCGTGAATGGGCGTACCTTCGTTGAAGGTTGTGCGTCAGGCCTGGCAAGCTGGTACATAAAAATCAACTGCCAATCATTAGCGGACCGGAGATCCGCTGTGGCGACCCCTAACCGGGAAAAGCCGAAAGACACAAACAAATTAATGTAGTCAGTACAGTTGTGCAAGTCAAACTTACCAGTAGATATTCGAATGATCACTGCTGCAGTAGCCCTAGCTATATGGGTTATATCCTGCCAAGGATATAACAGCCAGTCAGCTTTCAAAGTTTTTGGGCACCTTCCACACACCCAAATTGTTAGGCAGCTTGAGCTGACTGGACTAAAGCACAAGTTTGGGCACAAAGTCCTTCAGAGATTTCCTGTCAGCAGACAGAGGGAGACTGAACCCTGAAAGGTCAATGTTTGGAATAGGGAATAACCAAAAATAAATGTCCACACCCTGACATAAAAAACACACACACACAAAAGGGGGGGGTGGAGGAAGGGAGCAGCTACTACAGCAGTGATCATTCAAACATCTACTGTTATGGCAAGTTCAACTTATACAACTGTAATATGTTTTTTTTATTGCTCTCTTCTGCAGTAGCCTTAGCTACACGTGCAGATTACCGTAGTAACTATATTTGGAAGGTGAAAGAAGGGTCCCGGGAACCTCTGGAGAATGGTTCTAGCAAAGCTTAATCTTGACCTAGAGAAGGAATCAAGCTTAGAGTGTTTTGTAAAACTATGAACAGAGGACTAAGTAGCAGCTTCTAGAAAACTTCTAGAATCCAACCCTTTCCAAAAAGCCAGAGATGAAGCCAAGGCCCTGGTAGAGTGGACCTTGATCCTGCCAAGAATAAATTTGTCATGTTGAGTATAATGACAGGGCCTTAGACAATCATTGGGAAATAGCCCGTTCTGACACAGTTGTCTTTTCTTCTTACCTTCATAAGAAAACTGATCCAAAGATGTAAAAGATTTAGTTCTGTCAAGACAGTACCAGAGTTTTCTGTGCTCATCTAAGGTACGGAGCATCCTTTAGCCCTCATGTTTAGGTTCAGGAAAAGAAAATGAGAAGATGAACAGTTTGGCTTAAAGTAAACTCTGATAACACTATGCACAAAAAGAATTAGTTCTCAAGGAAACCTTGTGTCTACACAAAGTGACGTAGGGTTGACTCATCGTAAGAGCTTGCATCTCAGATACCCTTCTTGCAGAGGTCAGAGAAATCAGTAAAACTGTTTTCCATCTTAAGAACCCCAAGTCGGTCAGATTAGCTGGTTTAAATGGAGCTTCTCTAACACAAAATTAAGATCCCAAGGAGGATCCATGAGTTTACTTGGAAGCCTCTTATGCAAAGCCCCTTTCAAAAACATTTTGACATGAGACTGCCTTGAAAGATCCATCAGCAAACATGCTGAAATGGTGGATAAATGAACCTTGACAAGGGAATAAGAAAGCCCATAGGGTAGTAATTCACATACATATTGTAAAACCAGAGCAAAACTAGCCCTGAATGGATGCTGGTTATGTTGATGGCACCAACTAGCAAACCTTTTCCATTTCTGACACAGGGTTTTCTATTAGCAGGCTATCTTGCCTGCATTAGTACCAACTGCATGTCCTCAAAATACAGGTGCCTAAAAGGAATTAAGACCCTATCATCCAGGCAGTCAACTGAAGGAGACTGATGTCAGGTTGTCTCAAACACCATTGTTCTTGTGTAAGTAGATAAAGTCTGTGAGGAAGCTTTTGGCAATTGCCACTGGCCATTTCCAAAACAAAGGAGAACCATGGTTGCCTGGGCCAGAAGGGAGTCACCACAATGATCTTGCAGAATTCTTTCTGAATCTTCAAAAGTACCATGTACATTAGTGGAAAGGCATACAGGATACTAGATCTGAAAAGCTAAAGACTAGTGATGGTTGGACCAAAGAAACTTCAGACAGCACCTGTAACTTTCACATGTGGAGTCTTGCCAGGGGTATCATAAGTTTCAGAGATGCCATGAGACCCAGAATCCTGAGGTATTCCCTCGCAGTGACCAAAGTCTATGTGGAAAACCTTAGAAATAGATCAAAAATACAGATCTATTTTTTTCTTCCTGCTGAAGAAAAGCTCTTTGAACTGAGGTGTCTAGCTGACATCCCGGGAACACAGTTCTGTGTGCAGGTGTCAAGAAAGACTTTTGAATGTTCTCTTGGAATCCCAGTTTGTGCAACAGATCTCTCACCCAAGACAGATTCCTGACATTTTGAAAAAGACTATGCAAAGATAAGAAAAGTTAAGACAGTTATCTAAAAAAAAATCAAAAATGTGGAAACCCTCTAGCCTGCAATGAGCTATAATTGGAGCTAGACACTCTGTGAAAACTCTTGCGCAGTAGATAGTGCAAAGGGTAAGGCAAAGAACTGATAATGTGATCCAGATATATACAACCTTAAGAAACATCTGAGTTCTGGATGACTAGAGATTTGATAAGCATCTTTTAAATCTAGTGTTACCAAGAAACCTGGAAGAGGGGAAGACATAACAGGTTGGAAAGTGACATCATTTTGAATTTGGACACCATCACAAATGGGTTTAGGAAAAAAAGATCCATAACTGGTCTCCAAACATTTTCTTTCCTTGGCACTAGGAACATACTTGAATAAAAATCCTTCCCCACCTGAGAAAGAGTAACTGGTAATATCACTCCTTGGGACAGCATATGATGACGAACAGGTGAAACAAAACAGTCTGATCTGCAGGATAAAGAAAGACCCCCTAGGAAAGGAGGAATGTCTGCCTTCTGTCAACTGAAGCCCTGATGAATGATTTATTTTCACAACCTATGTGTCTAAAACAATCTGCTGCCAAAGGGAAGCATGGAGATTCAGACTTTATGGAAGACAAAAGGGGCCAAGTTGAGAGGGGGATCACAAGGTCTCGAATAATTATTCAGACTTGGACTGTCCTTGGTTTTGGGAGGTTTGAGTCTTTGTTTTGGAAACCTTTGCCACTTCTTAAATTGTCTGTTTACATAAATTCTGTTTTATTCTGCATTCTTAGCTAAAATTGGATAAGGAAAAAGAAACTCCCTTGGAAAATTTGGAAAAGGAGGGTTGAAAAATCTTAAAGATTCCATGGATCATCTTGTCCTCTTTTATCATATTTTTTGATCACCTCTGCAGCAGAGAGGTCAAAAACTAACTTTTTTATCCAAGAGAGAATTTAAAATCTCATTCTTTACATCTAGGAGGTCCTGAGAATGCAGACGAGCAAACCTCCTTAAAACAGAACTAGTACCCATTACCCTGGAAGAAGTATCAACACAGTCACACACACACTGCAAACAATGAGTAGTGGCCTATGCACTAGAATAAGCTTAGGCATTTAAAGCATGTTTCTTCACAAGAAGAAAAGTACAGTTGTGTACCTACCATAAATGTAGATGTTCGAGTGTATTCACTGTTGCAGTCATTACACTTGGATTATCCTGCTGGCAGGCTACCCTCAGTCGGCCTGAATTCCAAAGTCTAGGTCCGGCGTCAGTTGCTGTTGCCTCTTCCCTGACGTCAGTGCGCCAGGGGTATAAAAGATGCAGCCGACACCATTTTCTTCAGTTTTTCTTGCCCCAGATGTCAGGTGTCCCCAAAAGGGTAGGCTAAAAATATGCCAATAAAGCATGCATGCACCAAAATATATAATACCTTCATCTACAAGCAAATACACCACATAGGTTGTATAGGTTACAGAAGAGCAGATAAGTTGCAGCAAAGATATGGGGGATGGTGGGTGGGTAACCTGGACTGCAACAGTGAATACACTCAAACATCTACATTTATGGTAAGTGTACACAACTGTACTATGTTCATCGTGTTTCACTGTTGCAGTCATTACAATTGGGTTGAATCCCAAAGCTATGGTTGGGCGGCTGGGGCTAAATAGGATTAGGAGAGGCTATGAGGCCCTGCAGAACTGCAGTGGCAAAGCCTGCTCTAGATTTAGAGTAGAGAGGTAAGTGATAGTGCTTTGTAAAAGTGTGCACTAAACTCCAAGTTGTAGCCTCTAAGATGTCTTTGGTTGGTACTCCTCTGAGGAAGGCTGCTGAAGTGGCTGCTGCTCTGGTTGAATGTGGCCTAATGCCCTTAGGCACTGATTTGCCATGCTGAGAATAGCAGAAAAGAATGTAGTGGCCTATCCATTTTGAAATAGTCTTGCTTTGAGATACCCTTTCCTTGTGATCCTACAGCATATGCCACTAGAAGTTGTTCAGTTTTTTTCTGAAAGCTTTGGTTCTGTCCAAGCAGAAGCGTAGCTGCCTGTGTATGTCCAAAGAATGCAGAAGTCTCTCACCCTTATTCTGTGGGTTTGGATAAAAGGTAGGAAAATGAATTGTTTGATTCAGGGCCACACTGGACACCACCTTAGGCATAAATGTCGGGTTTGTCCTCAGAGAAACCCTGTCCTGATGGAAAATAATAAAGGGTTCCACAGCCATGAATGCCTGTAACTCTGAGACAAGTCTTGCAGAGGTTATTGCTAGGAGTAGAGCTGTTTTCCAAGATAAGAATTTTATATCAGCTGTAGAGGCTGGTTCAAAAGGAGGCAGTGTGAGTTTTTCCAAGACATAATGTAGGTCCCATGCAGGTTTTGGTGCTCTCCTTGGGGGTCTTATGTTTTTGGCCTCTCTGAGGTACTGCCTTAGTAATGGATGAGAGAATAGAGGTGGTTCTGTATTGTAGTGAGCTGAAATGGCAGAGGCATGAATCTTAATTGAGGAAAAGGATAGGCCTTTGTCCAGCATCTCAGTTAACTATTGTAAAATCTGAGGAATATTTGGTACAATTGTGTCAATTCCTTGTGCCTGGTTCCAAGCACAGAATCTCTTCCATTTTTCTGCATAAGATTTTCTGGTGCTAGGCCTCCTGGCCTCCAAAATAACACCCATCACTGCTTAGACAGAGGCGTGTTTTGAATGGTTACATTATCCACCATGCTGCCAGGTTTAAGGTCCTGAATTGGCTGTGCAGGATCTGACTGTTTTGTTGAGTCAATAAGTGAGGAATTTGAGGCAATGTCCAGGCTGGGCACTGAGACAAGCTCATTAGGATTGGGTACCAGTGCTGACGGGGCCAGTCTGCGGCAATCAGTATTTTTAGCTTCTCTTGTCTGACCTTTAGAAGTACCTTGGGGAGGAGAGGCAGTGGGGGAAAGGTGTATACTGTTAAGTTTTTCCAGCTGAAAGATAAAGCGTCCACTTTCCATGCTAGCTTGTGATAAATCCTTGTGCAGAATTTCTGTAGTTGGCAGTTGTGAGGCGAGGCAAAGAGATCTATGTCCAGGCATCCCCATTTCCTTGTTATCATGCTAAAGACTTGTGGATCCATTAGGTTTCTGCTTAGTTAGTCTGCCAGAGAATTTATCCTTCCTGGCAGGTATTGTGCTTGCAGATGTACTTGGCAAGGCAATGCTGTGTCGCACAAAGTCATGGCTAGTCTGCAGAGGGGGTAGGAATGTGTGCCTCCCTGCTTGTTTATGTACCACATGACTGTAGTATTGTCCGTCTTTATCAATAGTTGTCCTGGATGAAGTAGATCCTTGAAGGCTGTCAGGGCGTTTTGAACAGCCAACATCTCTTTTTGATTAATATGTAGATGCATTTGGCTTATGGACCATGTGCCCTGAATACATCTTCCTGCCATATGGGCCCCCCAGGCATAATCTGATGCATCTGTTGCTAATGTCTGCCTGGCTGTGGGTAAAGTGAAAGGCTGTCCTTTGTTATGGTGACAGGCCTGTGCCCACCATCGAAACTCCTGTTGCAGGCAGGGAATTAGGGTAATTAATGTTTCCAGGCTGTGGCAATGCTGAGTCCAAACACTTTTTAGATACCATTGTAGTTTCCTCATATGCAGTCTTGCATATGGAATTAGCAGTATGCAGGATGCCATGAAGCCCAAAGCCTGCAGAATTTTTCTTGCAGATAACTGGGTCTTTGTTGCCAACATTTTGAAATAAGTAGTCAGTTGCCTTTGTTTGTCTGGCGTGAGATAAGCCATCTGGGCAGTTGTATTTAAGCTTGCACCCAGGAATATTATCTCTTGTGAGGGTATTAGTTTTGATTTCTTTTCGTTTACTGTGTACCCTAGGCACTAGGCATGTTAGTAATCTTTTTGCAAACGCCAGATGCTGTTAGTAGAATGTCTTTGTTCTCTGCTTGATTAAGGCAATCGTCCAAGTAAGGATAAATTTGTATTCCTCTGTCTGCAAAATGCAATTACTGGTGCCAAGCATTTTGTGAAGACCCTGGGTGCAGTAGATAAGCCAAAGGGCAGTGCAGAGAATTGGTAGCGCATTGAGCCAGCTATAAATCTGAGGTATCTTCTGCATGAATGTCTGATTAGGACATGCAGGTATGCCTCTTTTCGGTCTAAAGTCACAAGCCATGCCTTCTTGCCCAGCATGGGCAGAAGCTGCTGCAGTCTCAACATTTTGAATTTTGGAATATCCAGAAATGTGTTTAGAACAGACAGGTCCAGTATTGGTCTCCATGCATTGACCTTTCTGGGCACCAAGAAGAGTCTTGAGTAAAATCCTTGTCCCTGCTCTTGCTGTGGCACTCGCTGAATGGCCCTGATGCCCATGAGTGCTGAAACTTGTTTTTGAGCCTCTGCCCATTGATTGTGTGGCAGGTCTGGCATTCCGTTTGCCCTTGGCAGGATGTGAAAATGGAACCTGTAGCCTTGAGAAACTATATTCAGGACCCATTTGCCCTGGGTGATCATGTGCCAATTTTGTGAAAAAAGTGCTAGTTTTCCCCCCTAAAGGGGCTGCCAAAAGATAAATGTTCCATGCTGGCAGGGGAAAGTCATTGAGACCGTTTCCTGTATGGCTGCGATTTATCTTCTCCACTTTTGGAGGTAGAAGCACCCCATTGTTTACACCTGTATGAGCCCTGGGGCTGGGATCTGCCTCTGGGTCATCTGTATCTGCCTCTTTGTGGCCTGTCTGACACTGGAAAGGATCAATTCTTTGCAGGCCAGTTCCTGCTAAATCTGGGTGGTTGTACCTGTAAGAAATCCTTGACTGTTTGCATAGATTTAGCTTTGTCCTCCATTTTCTTCAACACCTCTTCTGCTTTAACACCAAACAAGGTGTCATGCTGTAATGGAGCATCAAATAATTTTGCTTTAACATGATCAGGCAGATTCTGTTCCTTTAACCAAACATGCCACCTGATGACAGAACCCGTAACAGCGGCCCTGCAGGAGGCCTCCAGAGAATCAAAACCACATTGCAAAGTATGCTTTCCCACTTGTTCAGCTGCATGCAATAAATCCTGCATTTCTTTGTTTTCTGCACATTCAGAATTTATCATCATTTTCTGTTTAAGTAGTGACATAAGATATTGCTGATATTTAAGCATATGAAACTGACAATTTAAAGCCCTTACAGCCAAGGTAGCAGAAGTGTAAATCTTTTTCCCCCATCTGTCCAGGGCCCTTGAATCCCTATCAGAGGGGATAGGGTTTTTTGCAGTGGAAGCCTTGACCCCCTTTGGGACCCTGAGAGATAGTTTCTGGGTCAGCAGCAGGGTTTTTATAAAGAAATTTATGTGAATCTGGAACCTTGTAGTATCTGTCTGGCTTAACAGGAGCTGGTGGTAGGGAGTCAGGAGATAGACCGGACTCTGCAAATACATCATCTACAATGTCTAAAACAGGAGGAATAGCAAGGAGCCTGTGTTGAGGTAGTAAAAGGAAATCTCTGAGCCTTTTCTTAGATTCTGAGTAATCTTGGCTCTCCCAGTGGAAGTGCTCCCTCATAGTATGCAGTGTCTCCCCAAAAGAATAATCCTCAGGAGGGGAGGCTGAAGGGATAGACTCTTCAGCATCAGAATCCTCATAGGGAGGAAGAGAATATTCCTGTTCAGAAGAGGAATCAGAAGAAATGGAAACCTGATCTGAAGATTCATATTCTGTCTCTTGCCTAGGCCTCTTATCAGGAGGGGGATGGGAACCCCTGATCAATGTAATTAGGTCTTTGGCCATTTTAAGCATCTGTTTTTTAGGCATGGAGGCCTGTCCAGAGGAATGTTGTACTTGTTTCTTTGTCTTTAGAGGTGCTTTACTCTTTGCCTTTGAAGCTGAAGTCGTTTTCACATATAACTGTGTAGGCCTGAAAACACTCTCAGAAGCCGATGCCTGCACAGCGGCTCCGGACCCATCTGAGGGAATAATTTCCGAGGATCCAATACCTTGAGTTTCCAGCAGCCTAGTTGGTTCCGCGTGGGAGTGGTTCTGCATGGGAGTCGGAAGCAGCCTGTGGCTCGGAGCTAGCGGGTGTCAGGGGCTGCGAAAGCGCCTCACTGAGAATCGGCGAACCGGCGACTGGCTTTAGCTGAAGCCTCGTCATCGGTTTTGGACCTCAGATGCCTGTCCTTTTTTGTCTTTGCGCTTTTTATGGATTCCGGTAATCAGCTGTTCCGACGGCATTATATAATTAAATCTTCTGCCAAAATAATGAAATGCAAAATCGTACCGACACTTAGTGCGTTGGTTAAATCTAGCACAAAACCGACAACTAGCAACGTCGTGGTCAGGGCCTAGGCAAGGAATACAGTAAGAATGAAAATCCTTATGGGGTATTTGCTTCCCACAAGAAATACAATTATTAACTTTTTCTGACATCGGTCTGGAGCAAGAAAAAAGTTTCCCCAACGGGGTACTTAGCTTTAATGAAGACTTCGGATCTGAACTTCGAACTTGAAAATCTCAGGAGTCGGCCGACCAGCACTTGCGAACTGCTTTTGCTTCGGGCACCGCGCGGCAAGAAAGACTGAAGAAAATGGCGTTGGCTGCATCTTTTATACCCCTGGCGCACTGACGTCAGTGAGGAGGCAACAGCAACTGACACCGGACCAAGTCTTTGGAATTCAGGCCGACTACGGGTAGCCTGCCAGCAGGATAACCCAACTGTAATGACTGCAACAGTGAAACATGATGAACATCACTTGGAATCCCAGACGTCTCAGGTGAGCTGTCACTACTGCCATACACTTGGTGAACACCCTGGGGGGCTGTGGTGAGACCAAAGGGCAGAGCATGAAACTGGTAGTGACTGGCTCCTAGCCAGAAGCGTAGATGGCTCCTCGATGCTCTGTCCATTTTTATGTGGTAGTACGCATCTTGGAGGTCTATTGAGCACATCCAAGTGTCTTTCACTAAAAGGGAGTATAGACTGCAGTGTCACCATCCGGAACTTGTCCTTCTTTACGGATTCATTTGATTTGCTGAGGTCCAAGATGGGCCTCCAGTCCCCTGTACGTTTTGGCACTAAAAAGAATCTGGAGTAAGTTCAGAATCCTACCTGGTCTGCAGGGGATGGTTTGGCTGACTCTGTTTGCAAGCAACTTGTTCACTGCTACATTTGCTTGATCCCTGTGATTGGGTGGAACATCCAGAATCCTCTTGGGAACAGGAGGTGGAAGAGAAAAGGGTATGGAATAACCTCTGGTGATAATTCTTTGTACCCATTTGTCTCGGGTGATGCTTAGCCAGGGTACTGGATACAAAGAAATGCGACCCCCGACTGGATCCAAAAAAGCACAGCATGGCCCCACATCAGGAGCGCTGATGGGGTCAACTTCTAAACAAATCGTGGCCTCCCTGGTTTTGCAGTCCGCCCCTGCTTCTAGGCTGACGTCTACCATTTGCTCCTCCTCCTCCTCTGCCTCTGAAGGAGGAGTCACTCTGTGCATCTTGTTAAAACCTCTGGGACTTCTTGAACCACATTTTACCACCACTCTGATCCTTGGGGTATGGTCTAGAGGGGACGGTAAAAGTATTCCCATGGCAGAGAGCGTTTTCCCTTTTTGCTCGCAGCTGGCAAGTGTCTTTTACCTTAGATCCAAACAAGGAAGAACCGTCAAAGGTTGTTTGGTAAAGGTAGACTTGAATGGCTCCGCAAAATTACACAAGCGCATCCAGGAGTGCCTCCCAAGGGAAACTCCTGAACCCGCTGCTCTGCTCGCTCCATCTGCTGCATATGAAATCAGCCTCATGGAAGAGTTAACAATGGAATTCAAGGTGGACAACTGAGCAGGAACCTTATCAGGGGACACCTTCAGCAGATGTACCTTGTATAGTCTCTCCCAACTCCTTAAGGAGATCTCTCTGAATCCTTGTAAAATGTGTTCGGTAATTCAGCGATCTGAGAGTGAATGCCGCTGATGAAAAAATACGCTTCCCGTATCTATCCATCATTTGAGACTCCTTGTTCAGCGGATGGACAGATGAAGAAGTCTCCGCTAGTTCCTTCTTAGTGGCCGCCGCCACCACCATGGCATCTACAGGAACGCCCTTGGACAAAAATTCCTTCTCCTTGGGGGCTGACAAAAATTTATTGGGTCTCCTGGGGACTGGATCCAAGGCATCAGGAGTCTCCCACACCTTTCGACTAACAAGATCTAAAAGTTCGTCGAAAGGTGGAGACACCCAAGAGACTGAAGGTTGAGACCCGAAAGCCTTCAGGTACACCGACTCCTCATCAGAAGGGGTAACAGTGGGCCAGCTGCACCTCTGCTTAAGGATCTCCAAGATGTCTACAAAGGAGACATCATCAGAGGATGACTTGGGGTACCCTTCTGACTCCTCGAGGTCAGTGTTGGAGGTAAGAGACTCATCCTGGGAGTCTACATGCTTCCTCTTGCATGTCCTCTTCCAGTGGGGTTCCCCATGATATTCCGGGGAGGTCTTGGTAGAGTGGGGGCCACCAGCCGGGGGCTCCTGAGGCTGCAGGTCTCTGCTGTCTAGAGAGGGAGTAGGTGCCGAGATGGAGGACGGTGCCCGAGGGGGAAGAGTGTCGGTAACCCTGGATGGATCTGATGATTGGGACAGCACACTCTGCATCATCTCGAAGGCTGACCTCTCCAGCTTGAAGACCTCCTCGGCTCAGGGAAGACTGAGGAAGCCATTGGCTCTGAGACAGATGTAGGCTCCGAGCTCACCCTAGCAGACACACTGAGAGGGAGACTTGGAACCAAAGAGGTCCAGGTCCAAGCGTCCCTGTCGGGGGCCGACTGGAGAACTTCGGCTCCTAGACACCCCGGATGGCATCCAAGGTGTCGGAGCAGAACTCTGCTCGGAGACCGCCTTGGGGGGAGCTGGAACCGAGGGTTCCACAACCAGCGGTACTGAGCACGCTGGCTCCAAAAGCCCAGCACGGCTCGGAGGAACCACAGAAAGGGAAATGGACTCAAGTGGCTCCAGGACCTACTGGGTCGGAGCCAACAGCATTTTTGGCAAGGCAGACAACTTCAGGAGTCTCAGCCCTACTCTCTCCACATCTTCTTCTGATAGGCTCCTGGATGATCTGGAAGACAGTGTGGGAGATCTAGACCTCTGTAAGACAAGGGACCTTAAAGTTGGGGAGACCGGCAATGGATCTCTGGACCGGCTCCAATGTTTGCTATCAGTAGTCAGCTCCGAAATGCATGGGGCCGACACTGGAGTCATAGTATCAATGGCCTCGATCGGTTCCAAGATCAGTGGAGCCGAGAAGGGAGAAGACTTGTCTGGCTTTGACAGTTTAGGAGGGGGTTCCGAAGCACCAGATGGTGCTGGGGAATGTCTCTTGGAAGGTTTAGCCTTTTCTTTTTTAGATGCATGAGATTTAGAGGAAGAAGACGAACTGGCCAAGTCCTCCTCGAAAGAAGGCTTAAGGAGACTTTTTAATATTTGTTTGTTCTTCCGCTCCTGTAACACCCTGGCTCTGAAAGAATGACAAAACAAACATGTTTCTTGCAGATGGAAGGCTCCGAGGCAATACACAGCTACTGTGGCCATCGGTAATAGACATCTTCTGAGAGCATTTCACACATTTCTCAAACCCGAGGGTTTATGAACTTTTGCCTCTTTAGACATGGTATGGAGATGCAGCAAAAAGACACAAGCTAAACACAACAAGGACTAGGTCCTCTAACTTAAACAGGCCCAGCCCTTACCGCACTAAAAGTCACACCACCAAGAGGACTAGGTCCTCCAACTCAGACGGGCCGAGCCCTGGGTAGAGAAAAAGAGAGAAAACTAGGTCCTCTAACTTAAACAGACCTAGGAAAGAGAAGACTAAAAGTTAGAAACTATCAAATATACTACACACACACATACACACACACACAGACATACAAAGAGTTAGGCAGAAAATGTCCAGTTGTCTGAGTGGAACATTACTCAAATTCTATGACATAGAACCAAAAGGGTTCAAAATATCAAGAACTCTTGTCAACTAAAACTAAATACCTGACTAATATCTAGGCGGAAATAATCTAATGCTAACTAGCTAATACTAATAAACACCGCACACTAAAGAACATTGTACACGGAAAGGATAAATTGAGCGCAAACGCGCACCTTAACAGCAAGCACTAATTATTTAAGCAATAACTATTAAACTAATGAACTACCAAACTCTGTACACTAATCAGCACAGCAATTAACAACAAGGGGCAAAACGCCCATTAAATAGAACAAACTGGCACACAGGATACCAAAGAAAAAAACAAGGCCAACAGCCAACCAGTTCTCAACAATAATTATCTAAAGTGAAGAAAGTAGACACTTCAGCAAGACTGAAACTACTCTAATGATTGTTAAACACTAGCAAAAGCCATATAACTTGAAAAGTTAAACTGTAATATAGAAAGAAATAGCAAACTGTGTTAAACTTAGCCACGGCTAAGAAGAAGCACATCTGAACTCGTCAACATGGCAAACGAGATCTGGAGATTATACTGGTGCACCATGGGATACCTACCTAGCCATGAGCCAACTAGAAGACTTGGAGCTTTGTAACAGGCCAAGTCGGAGCCGTGTAAGAATGAAGGGGAGACAGGACTACAGAACATAAGAAGTTATGTTCTTACCATAATGTTCCATCTGTGATGTCCATCTTCATTTCCATTAGACTACAGGTTTCTGTTCTGATCCTGGGAACCGACTGGCCACATTTTCTAGCTTGAGCTTCCTGATTTGAGCTCCTCCCCTATACCCATAATGCCCTTCTCCCCCAACGTACCTCAGATTGAGTTTGCCAACAAAGGCATAACACAAACATATCTATACCACAGAAATACAAAACTCTTCTAAATAAACATCAAGAGCTCAACATAAGGAATGAAGATTCCTTTATACACTCAACCTGGCTTCACAAAGACTTGGACAGGGGGATGGGGGGGTTAATGGAAATTAAGATGAACAACACAGGATGGAGGAACATTATGGTAAGAACATAACTTCTTTATCTGATGTCCTCTTCATTTCATTAACCTGTGAGACAGAGTCCCAAGCTACTAATATCTTGGGCAGCCCTTATGGAAGGATATTCTGGCGAACAGCAGAGTCAAAGGCACTTCTACTTCTGGATATGATGTTCAATTTGTAATGCGTAACAAACATGTAAGGATTAGGCCAAGTAGCTGCTGCACAAATGACCTCAATGGAAACTCTAGGCCAATTAGCCTGAGAAGTAGCCATGGATCTTGTGGAGTGGGCCTTAATTTGTCCTGTTAAGGGAACGTTTTGGGAGGAGTAAATAAATGTAATACAGTCCATCAACCATCTATCTAGCAAGACTTTGGTAATATAATTACCTCTTTTGCCACAGAAAAAGATGCAAACCACTGATCAGACTTCTTAAAGAGCTTGGACCTGTGTAAATAAAAACAAAGCTTCTGAGAATATCAAGCAAGTAGACAGTATATTCACCTTTGTTTTGATAGTTGATGAAAAAAACTGGAAGATCAACAGACTGACTAATATTCCTTTCCTTAGCCACCTTGGATAAAAATGAAGGATTAGTACAAAGGGTCAACCCTATCCTTGTGAAAAACAGACACTCTTTTTGCATAAGTAAAAGCTACCAGAAAAAGTGTTTTCCAGGAAAGGAATTTCAAATCATTCTGGCTGCAGTTTCAAAGGGCTGGTGAATCAGGGCTTGTAAACTCGCTGGCAGATCCCATGGAAGAGTAGGATCTTTCACTGGAGGCTGTGGTAGAAAAGTGGCCCTGAGGAAAGTTTTACAGAATTTAAAAGAGGCAAGGGATAAAGAATCAAACCCAAACTGAAAACTGGATATGGTTGCTAGTTGGACTTTGACAGTAGAATGACTAGCTCCTGCATGGAAAAAAGACGCCAAAAAAATCAAGCATGATGCAACTGGTGCAGTACAGGGATCTATTTGTTTCCTTTCCATCCAAATAGCAAATCTTTTCCACTTACTCCTATAAACTTTATAGGTCAAAGACCAATGTGAAGAGACCAAACTTTTTCGAACAGGGTAAGAAAGCCTGGGAAATATTGCCATCACTGGAGGTGAATAACCCATGCGGTTAGCTTCAGGTCCTGTATGTCTGGATGGAGATGCCCTGATAGGCAAGAGAACAGATACGGAGCCAGATCTGACCTAAATGGAGGGCACACCAGATGAGACCAAAGGAAAGTGAACCAGGTCTGATGAGGCCAAAAGGGGGCAATGAGGATAACTGCTCTGCAACCTGAGAGCTTTCTGCAAGAAGTTAGTAATTAGAGATAGAGGAGGAAAGGCAGGAGAAGACCAGAAGGCCAAGCATGGACTACGGTGTCCCTGGGTGGCTGACCCTGGGGAGGGATCAAGGCAAAATACATGCTGAATTTGTTGTTAAAAGGGAAAGCAACAGATCACAGCAGGGATGACCCCATTTCTAGAAGATCATGTCTGCCATTGACTGGTTCTAAGACTACTCATGAGGCCTCAGTAATACTCGACTGAGCCAGTCTGCTAATATGTTGGACTCCCCCAAAATATGCATTGCTACCAGAAACTGACTGGTGGAAATTGCCCACTGCCAATCCCTCATCACCTCTCGACATAAGGGATAGGACCTGGTTCCTATCTGCTTGTTGATATACCAAACCACTGACATGTCTGTTTGGATAATAATAGTCCCCAGAGGGAGAAAACTGTTGAGGTCCTGCAACACCAGAAGAACCACTCATCTTCAGTACACTGACATGCAACTTGGTCTCCTGGGTCCACGTGCCTTGGACTGTTCAACCCAGATAATGCCCCCACCACCACCCTAACTGGGAGGAGTCCATGGTCACCGTGGTGTCTGGAGAAGTAAGAGTGAATGGGCACCCTAGCATAACATCTGTAGAGTGAAGCCACCAAAGCAGAGATTCCTTGCACACTCATGATAGTTTGATGGGTAAACTTAGAGGATTCCTGAGTAGTGACCATTGAAAATTGAACTGCTAACGTCCATTTCAAAAGCCTCATGTGAAAATGAGCCATGGGCAGGAGAGTAATCATGGTTGCCATGGAGCCCAGTGCCCTGAGTACTAAACTGGGTGGAGGTTGAAGAAGGACTAGAATTTGGTTGAAGTGACCTCAAAGTCGTGACACTGTCTGTCGTCAGGTAAGCACAGGATGTCCTTGTATCCAAACGAGCCCCAGTGAAATCTATTACCTGAAATGGATCCAACTGGTATTTCTGCATGTAGATAGCTATCCCTAAAGTTGGGGTTAGTTGTAGTAAATAGCCTCTGGCTTGCATGAGTAGAAGTCTGATTGCAGCGGTTATAAGCAAGTCATTCAGATATGTAAAACTCTGGTAGCCCTGCAGCCTGAGATGTGCGGCCACTACTGCCAAATATTTGGTGAACATCCTAGGGGCTGTGGTGAGACCAAACAGGAGTGACCTGAAAGTACAGTTGTGTACACTTACCATAAATGTAGATGTTCGAGTGTATTCACTGTTGCAGTCATCACACTTGGGTTATCCTGCCAGGGGTAGCCCTCAGTTGGCCCTTATACCAGAGGCTTGGTATTTCTGCGTCAGTTGCTGTCGCTTCAGGACTGACATCAGGTCATAAGTGGTATAAAAACAGGCAGCCAACACCATTACATCAGTTTTTCTTGCCCCAAATGTCAGAAGCCCCCAAATAGGAAGCTAAGTTATGGTGGAAAAAACACCACCAGTAAAAAGTAAATACCAATAGCCCTGCAAGGAGAGAGAGAGAGACAAGGGGGCTGGAGGGTGGGAAACCAGGACTACAACAGTGAATACACTCGAACATCTACATTTGCAGTAACTGTACACAACTGTACTATGTTCTTCATCTTTCACTGTTGTAGTCATCACACTTGGATTGATTCTCAAAGCTGAAGAATGGGTGGAGGTAGTCAAGAGTTGAGGCTGGATTGTATGCCCTGCAGGACCGTGGTTGCAAAGTCTGCCCTGGATTTGGAAAAGATAGGCAGGTGTTTATGCTTGGTTAAGGTATGAAAAGAACTCCAAGTTGCAGCTACCAGAATGCCCCTGGTATGGACTCCTCTGAGAAAGGCTGTAGAGGTTGAAGTTGCCCTAGTGGAATGTTTTCTAACCCTCTGAGAGGTTGGTTTCCCATGGTGTTTGTAACAGAAATGGATACAGTGTGCTATCCATCTGGAGATGGTTTGCTTTGATATGGCCTTGCCCTCTGCCCCTGATGCAAAGCTGACTAGTAACTGTTCAGGTTTCCTAAAGGGCTTAGTCCTATCAAGGCAGAATCTGAGCTGTCTGGGCACATCTAAAGACTGCAGGATACTTTTCCCCTTATTTTGAGGATTAGGGAAAAAGGTGGCCAAATGGACAGATTGGTTGAGAGCCACACTCAACACCACTTTAGGCATGAAAGTTAGGTTAGTCCTGAGGGAGACCCTGTCAGCATGAAAAATAATGAAGGGTTACACAAGCCATAAGTGCTTGTAGCTCAGACACTCTTCTAGCTGAAGTGATGGCCAGAAGCAAGGCGGTTTTCCAAGAGAGGAATGTTAACTCTGCTGATGCTGCAGGCTCAAAGGGGGGTAACATGAGCTTTTCCAACACAAAGTTAACGCCCCAAGCAGGGGTAGGGGCTCTTCTTGGTGGCCTTAAATTGTTATCCCCTCTCAGGAACTGCTTGATGAGAGGGTGTGAGAAGAGAGGTGGCTCAGTGTTGTAATCAGCAGAGATGGCAGAGGCATGGATCTTAATGGAAGAGAAGGATAAGCCCCTGTGGAGTAGGTCTGCTAGGTAATCCAGGATGAGAGGTAAGGAGGGCTGTGCTGTGTCCGCTCCTTTAGTGAGAATCCAGGAACAATACCTTTTCCACTTGTCAGCATAGGATTTTCTAGTACTGGGTTGTCTGGCTTCATGTATGACATCCAGTACCTGCTTGCTTAGGCTGGCAACTGGAGGAGAAGTCAAGGAATAAACCAGGCTGAAAAGTTCAGGGTCTGCAATTGCAGATGCAAGAACTGTCCCTCCTGCTGAGTCAGGAGAGTTGGGATCTGGGGGAGGTGCCATGGAGGCAACGGTGACAGACTGCGCAGTAGTGGGTACCAGTGTTGGTGTGATCAGTCTGGGGCAATCAGGATTGCCCTTGGTCTTTCCTCCCTTATCTTGAGTAATACTCCTGTAAGAAGAGGTTGAGGGGGAAATGCATGGATTGAGAGGTTTGCCCACTGGAAGGATAGGGCACCCCTTTCCAGGTCTTGCTGTGAGTTTCCCTGGTGCAGAAGTTGCTGAGCTGGTGGTTGTAGGGGAGGCAAACAGGTCCACCTTCGGGGTACCCCATTTCTGGGCCACAAGGCTGAAGGTGTTGTGGTTTAATTGCCACTCGTGTAGGTCTAGGAGATTTCTACTTAAGTTGTCTGCCAGAGAGTTTTGGTCGCCTGGTAGGAATTGGGCTTGCAGGTGAATATGCATGGCTGAGGCAGTGTTCCAAAGGGTCATGGCTAGCCTGCAGAGTGGGTAAGAGTGGGATCCCCCTGCTTGTTGATGTACCATATCACTGTGGTGTTGTCAGTTTTGATTAGTAGAGGCCCCGGAGAGAGCAGGGATCTGAAAGCTGTCAGAGCATGTTGAACAGCTAGCACCACTTTTTGGTTGATGTGCAGACGAATTTAATTTGGGCTCCAGTGGCCCTGAATGCACCTGCCGTCCAGATGTGCACCTCAGGAATAGTCTGATGCATCTGTGGTTAGGGTCTGGGTGGCATGGGGTTGTGTAAAGGGAAGCCCCTTGTTGTGGTTGCATGCTGCTGCCCACCAAAGGAACTCTTTCCTTAGACAAGGTGAGCAAGTGTGGGATCCCCCCCTGAATCTGAGCTGTCTGGGCACATCTAAAGACTACAGGATCCTTTCCGCCTTATTTTGAGGATTAGGGAAAAAGGTGGTCAAATGGACAGACTGGTTGGGAGCCACACTGGACACCATTTTAGGCATGAAAGTTAGGTTAGTCCTTACTAACCAATCTATCTTCCTCCAGCTCTTCTAAACTGGAAACCTGCTACAATAAAATCTCAAAGTTTGTAACTTCATCCAAATACTCTACTCACCGCTGTATATCTCTCCACCAACTGCAGTGGCTAGAACTTCCCAATTACCTGGACTACCTCCAACTCTGTACAGCCCACAAGCTTATTTTCAAACCTAATACATGTCCAGCAATTGGTAACATCTTACCTTCATACACCCCTCACAGACCCCTAAGATCTGCCCACCAAAACCTAATCTCAGTGTATAAACCAAATCGTCTCACTGGGCAGCTACTTCTATCCTCTACCTTAGCCAAAAAATGGAACTCTCGCCCTCCATCTCTATGAATCTCTGAAAACTTTGAACACTTCAAAATCCAGCTCCATTCCTACCTCTCCCATAGTTGGAAGTGCAACTGCTCTCTACCTACCTAACTTCCTTAACTCATGATCACTTTTATCACATTCAAAGTCCCATTCTTTCCTTACTTACCAGGAATCTATCCCTCGATAACTACTTTCAGATCACTATCTGACATTTCTAACCAATGAACACATTCTACTTTATACTACTGTTCTCAACATACAAACATATAAATATGTATTACATACTGTATTATATGTTGCAATTTAACTGTTCTTAGTTTGCTATTTAATACTTACAAGTTGTTACTGCACCTCTTTGCTACTGCATATTGTATTTTGTTAACTATGTATTGTATTTTGTTAACTTTGAATTATCTAGCTTTTCTCTGTATTTTGTTAACTTTGAATTATCTATCTTTTCTCTGTACTATGTACTCTGAATTATGTAGTTTATACTTTGTACTATGGAGCTTTGCTCCCTGGGCCTCCACTGAAAACGGGCTCTTTGTGCCCAGTGGACCTCCCCTGTCACCAAACTGGAAATAAATACATAAATAAATAAGGTATCGCAGGTATGACCGTTTCCAGGTCCTGAGAATGCTGGCACCAAAGGCTTTTTAAGTACCACTGAAGTTTCCTCGTATGCAGTCTGGCATATGGAATTAGTAGAATGCAGGAGGCCAAGAACCCTAGAGCTTGCAGGATTTTCCTTGGGGATAACTGGGTTCTGGTGGCCATTTGACAGACGTAGCGTGTCAGGCTTGTTTTTCTGGAGTAAGGAATGCCATCTGGGATGCTGTGTCTAAGCTTGCTCTCAGGAATACAACTTTTTGACTGGGGACAAGTTTGGATTTCTTTTCACTGATAGTGTGTACCCCAGGGAGGTTAGAAGGTCCTTTACAAATATCAGGTGCTGCAACAGCTTTTCCTGTCTGCCTGAATCAGGCAATCACCCAAGTAGGGGTAAATCTGAATATTTATCTGTCTGCAATAGGCAATGGCTGGAGCCAGGCATTTTGTGAAAACTCTGGGAGCAGTGGATAAGCCAAAGGGAAGTGCAGAGAAAGTACAGTTTTGTACCTACCATAAATGTAGACGTCCGATAGATATGCAACTGCAGTCCTTACATATGGGTTGTCCTGCCTCAGGCAGCCCTCTATCGGCCGGATTCCAAAGTCTGGGTCCGACGTCGGCTGATGTCGCCTCCTCCCAGACGTCAAAGCGGCTGGGGTATAAAAGCATCAGCCGACACCATCTTCCTCAGTGTTTCTTGCCCCAGATGCCAGGTGCCCTCCAAGGAAGGCTAAAATTAGAACTGGATAAACAAATTCCAGACAAACACAATAGCAATAAACAGATACACCAAAACAGATATCCCCAGCTAAGTATAAAAGGAGGAAAGTGGACCCAATGCACAGAGTGGTAGGAGGGAGGGAAAACCTGACTGCAGTTGCATATCTATCGGACATCTACATTTATGGTAGGTACAAAACTGTACTATGTCCTTCAAGAATGCAACTGCAGTCCTTACATATGGGTTGAACACCATAGCCAAGCTGGGGGTGGTAGGCTCTAAGATAAGGATGGTGTAGCTAAAATGCCCTGCAGGACTGCCGAAGCAAAGCCTGCTCGGGATCTGGAATATAAAGGGAGGTTGTAGTGCTTGGATAATGTATGCACGGAGCTCCATGTAGCAGCTTCTAGAATGTCCTTTGTAGCCACCCCTCTTAGGAAGGCTGTGGAGGTGGCTGTAGCTCTGGTTGAGTGTGGTCTGACATTGGCTGGCACACCCTTTCCATGGAAAGAATAACAGAATCTGATGCAATGTCCAATCCATTTTGAAATTGTTTGTTTGGTAATTGTTTTTCCTTGCACTCCAGGAGCGAAAGCTACAAATAGTTGGTCAGACTTTCTGTTGGCCTTTGTTCTGTCCAAGTAGTAGCGTAGTTGTCTGTGAATGTCCAAAGTGTGCAGTAGCTTTTCCCCTTTATTTTGAGGATTGGGGAAGAAAGTAGGCAGGTGAATTGCTTGATTTAGAGACACCCTGGATATCACTTTTGGCATAAAGGAAGGATTGATTCTTAAAGAAACCCTGTCCTGATGAAAAATGAGGAATGGAGGTACTGCCATGAGGGCCTGTATCTCCGAAACTCTTCTTGCTGAGGTTATTGCCAACAGGAAAACTGTTTTCCAGGAAAGAAATTGCAATTCTGAAGATGCTGCTGGTTCAAACGGCGGAAGAGTTAATTTTTCCAACACGAAGGAGGTTTGATATTCTTTACCCCTCTTAGAAATTGTCTTAGCAAAGGATGTAAAAACACAGGTGGATCAGTGTTGTATCTTGCTGTTGTATCTTGCTGAAATTGCTGAAGCATGTATTTTTATGGAAGAATAGGAAAGTCCATTATGCAGCATGTCTGCCAAGTATTCCAATATATGTAGGATGTTTATTACTGATGCATCCTGTCCCTTGTTGGTATTCCAGATGCTGAATCTCTTCCATTTGGCTGAATAAGCTTTTCTGGTGGAAGGTCTGCGCGCTTCTAATAATATCTGTTGAACTTCCTTGGAGAGAGAGATATGGGGAGAAATCATGGGACCCTCCAAGCTGTCAGCTGCAGAGTTTGCAGGTTGGGATGAACCGTCCTGTAATTGTGCTGAGTCAAGAGTGGAGACCATAGAGGCAGGGTCCACGGTTTGGTGCAAGTTATGCTCCTTAGTAATGGATACCAGTGCTGTCTTGGCCAATCTGGAGCTATTAGGATGCCTTTCGGTTGCTCTGCTTTGATCTTCAGTAACACCTTGGTCATCAATGGTAGAGGTGGGAATGCATAGATTGTTAGAGAGCTCCAGCTGAATGAGAGAGCATCTATTTTCCAGGCTTGTGGATGATGTGACCTCGAGCAGAACTTTTTCAGATGATTGAGGTGGGAAGCAAAGAGGTCTACATCCGGCCTCCCCCATGCAGAAGTTATTTGTGCAAAAATGTCTGGATGCAACATCCATTCGTGTGGATCCAGGATGTTTCTGCTTAGACTGTCCGCTAGCACATTGTCCCTGCCCGGAACAAACTGGGATTGTAGCTGTATGTTCAGTTTCAGGGATTTTTCCCAAAGAGTCATTGTTAGTTTGCAAAGGGGGTAAGAATGAGTACCTCCCTGCTTGTTTATGTACCACATAACAGTGGTGTTGTCTGTCTTTATTAGTAGATGACCTTGCTGAAGATATTTTCCGAAGGTCTCGATTGCGTGCATTACTGCTAACATCTCTTTTTGATTGATGTGCAGATGTACTTCTTGGGGAGTCCATTGCCCTTGAATACATCTGCCCTCCATGTGCGCCCCCCATCCATGGTCTGAGGCGTCTGTTGTAATGGTTTGGCTTGTTTGAGGTTTGTTGAAAGGCATACCTTTGTTTAACTGGCTTGCTTGGGTCCACCACAAAAATTCCCTTTGTAGACATGGGATGAGTGGGATAATTGCTTCTAAGTTGTGGCTGTGTTGAGACTATAAACTTTTTAGGTACCATTGTAGTTTTCTCATGTGTAGTCTTGCCAGTGGGATCAGTAGAATGCAAGATGCCATGAAACCCAGGGCCTGCAGGATTTTCCTTGCAGTCATCTGGGTGAGCTTTGCTAGGCTTTTGAAGTAATGTGGTAATTGTTCTTGCTTCTCTTCTGTGAGGTAAGCCATTTGTGATTCTGTGTCTAGTCTGGCTCCTAGAAAGGTTATTTGTTGGGATGGCAGTAGTCTTGATTTTTGTAAGTTGACTGTGTATCCCAAAGCCTGTAGTAAGTGAATGACATAATTCAAGTTTTTTGTCAAGGCTTGCTTGCTGTCCGCTTGTATAAGGCAGTCGTCCAGGTAAGGGTATATTTGTATCCCCTGGAGTCTGCAGTGTGCAATTACTGATGCCAGGCATTTTGTGAATACTCTGGGCGCAGTAGATAAGCCAAAAGGCAATGCTGAGAATTGATACTGCTCTGACCCTGCAAGAAATCTGAGGTATCTTCTGCAACTGTGTCTGATTGGGACATGCAGGTATGCCTCCTTGAGGTCCAGAGTAACCAGCCAAGGCCCCTTGCCCAGCATGGGAAGGAGTTGCTGTAGCGTCAGCATTTTGAATTTTGGTACAATGAGAAAAGTGTTTAGAGCGGACAAGTCCAGTATAGGTCTCCATTGCTTTTCTTGGAACAAGGAACAGTCTTGAGTAAAATCCCTGTCCTTGTTCCTGAGGAGGAACCTTTTCTATTGCTTTGATTTGTCTCAGCTTTGAAATCTGTTCGAATGCCTCTGCCCTTTGATTTTGTGGCAGGTTTGGCATGCCTTGTCTTGTTGGTAAAGTATGGAAATGGAACCTGTAGCCTTGGTCTATTATGTCCAGAATCCATTTGTCCTTTGTTAAAATGTGCCAATTTTTTGAAAATAAGGATAATTTTCCGCCTAAAGGTGCTTCTCTTTGAGCCTTGGTCGGCGGTGTCAAAGGCAAGTCATTGTGATTGTCCTTGTGGGGCAGGGGAAGTCCCCGCGCCACCTCCCTGATTAGTCGGTTGCCGTTGGCGTCCCCTGTAGGAGCCTCTGTATTGCCCTCTTCCTCGGGCACGCCTGTTTTTTCCCCTTTGAAACTTGTCAGTGTCCGGAAAGGACCAGTTCTTAGAAGGCCAATTCCTGCTGAACCTAGGAGGATGAACCTAGAGGAAATCATTGACTGTTTGCACTGATTTAGCCTTTTCCTCAATTGATTTCAACACATCCCGAGCATTAGTACCAAATAACTTGTGCTTTTCCAGAGGTGCATCTAGAAGCTTTGCTTTAACATGATCTGGTAATGGCTGTTCTTTTAACCATGCATGTTTACGTATGATGGCCCCTGTCATAGCTGCCCTACATGAAGCTTCCAATGCATCATATCCACACTGAAGAAAATGACTGCTAACCTGCTGTGTGTTGTGAACCACATCCTGCAAGGCCTTTCTATCTAAAGACTCTGGAGAGGCTAACTTTTTCTGCAAATCATCCATCAAGAAATCCTGATACTGAAACATATGAAAAAGACAATTGAGGGCTGTCATGGCCAGTGTGGTTGAGGTATAAACTTTTTTGCCCCACCTCTCCAGGGACCTAGCTTCCCTGTCTGAGGGCAAAGGATTCTTGGCCGTGGATGTCGTCACCCCTTTGGGCCCCTGGGAAATTGTTTCTAGATCAACAGCATGGGCCTTAAAGAAATGTTTGTGAGTTTCAGGAACCCTGTAGTATCTGTCCAGCTTGACAGGAGCAGGAGGAAAAGAATCAGGAGAAGCACTCGAATCTGAGTACACATCATCCAGAACATCTAGCACTGGCGGGATAGCTAAAGGCCTGAGTTGGGGTAGCTTAAGGAAGGTACGAAGCCTTTTCCTGGAATCGGAGAATTCCTGGCCTTGCCACTGGAAGTGCTCTCTCATGGAGTGGAGAATTTCCCCAAAAGAAATATCCTCAGGAGGAGAGGCAGAGGGGATAGAATCTTCCGCATCAGAATCCTCGTAGGCCTGGAAGGACCCTTCCTGGGTATCTGAGTGATCAGAGTCACCAGAGGCTTCATCTGAAGAAAGGGTGTCTGTGTGCTCAACCCTGGGCCTTTTGTCAGAAGGTGGCTGAGATCCTCTGTCAGGATGGGCCTGTGAGCCTCTGATTAAAGAAATTAAATCTGCAGCTAAAGACATGATTTGTTTATCAGTAGTGGGCTGAGGCAGAGCTTTAGGAGGGTGAGACTTAGCCTGGCTAGCAGCCTTAGCACGTGTGTAGGCCTTGATAGACATAGACATAGGGGGCCTAGCTGCCCCACGTGCTGGAGTAACCTTGTCCACTGGTATGGTCTCAGGTAAATCTTGGGCTTCAGAATCTGGAGGAAAATCAACCACCGGCGCAGGCTCCAGGGCCAGAGTGATCGGTAAAGTGGTGTCGTCAGTCCGGAGAGGTGGAACAACCGCCTCAGAAGAGACCGATGCACTCGCGGTAATTTTTGGCGTGGTGTCGGTGGAAGTCGCGGGCCGAGGATGTCAGTCCCGGTCCTTCCGTTTTTTGGAAATATGAGGTGTCGGTTGTTCCGACGGCATGTTATAGGAGAATTTGTCGCCAAAAAAGTCTTCAGCAAACTCTGCCCAGCGCCTGAGGGTGCGCTTATTGAAGCAAGCACAGGCCGAGATGTCGTGGTCTGGGCCAAGGCAGGGGAGGCAGTAAGAATGGAAATCCTTATGAGGTATTTGTTTACCACAAGACAAACAGTTATCAACTTTTTCAGTTTTTTCTGACATCGGCTGAGGCAAGAAAAAGATCCCCAATGGGGTACTTAGCTTTTTTGATGACTTTGGATACGAAAAACACAGGAGTTGACCGACCGGCACTTGCAAACTGCTTCTGCTTCGGGCACCGCGCGGCAAGAAAGACTGAGGAAGATGGCGTCGGCTGATGCTTTTATACCCCAGCCGCTTTGACGTCGGGGAGGAGGCGACATCAGCCGACGTCGCACCCAGACTTTGGAATCCGGCCGACCGAGGGCTGCCTGAGGCAGGACAACCCATATGTAAGGACTGCACTTGCATTCTTGAAGGACATCTGCTTGAGCAGTGGATGAGAGAAGAGGGGTGGTTCTGTGTTATAATGAGCTGAAATAACTGAGGCGTGAATTCTAATGGAGGAAAAAGAAAGCCCCTTGTGAAACATCTCACTTAAGTATTGAAGAATCTGAGGTAAGTTGGGCGCGGCTGTGCCCATCCCTTGAGACTTGTTCCAGGCACAGAATCTTTTCCATTTTTCAGCATAAGATTTTCTAGCACTAAGCCTCCTTGCCTCTAAAATGATATCCAACACTTGTTTACTAAGGGATGGTAAAGGAGAGATTAGGTAATTAGCCAGGCTACTAGGTTCAGGGTTTGAAGCTGAGGGAGCAGAATCTGGTTCTCCTGCTGATACAACAGGATAGGGGGTCTGAGGCAGGTGCCATGGAGCCAACAGTGACACACTGCGCAAGAGGGGGTACCAGTGTTGGCGTGGCCAGTCTGGTGCAATCAATATCATCCTTGGTTTGTCCGGCTTGATCTTTAGTAGTACTCTGGAGAGGAGAGGCAGAGGAGGAAAGGCATAAACTGATAGGTTTTTCCAGCTGAAGGGCAGAGCATCCACTTTCCAAGCTTGTATGTGGGGAGTCCTTTTGCAAAATTTGTCCAATTGGTAGTTCTGTGGGGAGGCAAACAGTTCTATATCTGGGCTCCCCCATTCGTTTGTCAACATGTTGAAAGTCTTTTGTTCCAGTTTCCACTCGTGTGGGTCCATGAGGTTTCTGCTTCGTCCGTCTGCTAGTGTATTTAGTTTTCCTGGCAGAAATTGAGCCTGTAGACGCACTTGGTAGCTCAAGGCTGTGTTCCACAGTGTCATGGCTAGTCTGCAGAGGGGGTAAGAATGGGTACCCCCTGCTTATGTACCACATAACAGTGGTATTGTCCGTCTTTACCATTAATTGTCCTGGAAGACTGTGGTCCTTGGAGGCTGTCAGATCATTCTGTGCAGCTAACATTTCATTTTGATTGATATGCAGGTGCATTTGACTTGGGTTCCATTTGCCCTGAATGCACTTCCCTGCCAGGTGAGCCCCCCATGCATAGTCTGATGAGTCTGTTAGGGTTTGGGCGGCAGGGGGTAGAGTAAATGGTAGTCCCTTGTTTTGATGGCAGGCCTCTGCCCATCAAAGGAACTCTAGCCATAGGCAAGGTATGATAGGTATCATTGCTTCTAGATCCTCAGAATGCTGACACCATAGGCTTTTTAGATACCATTGTAGTTTCCTCATATGCAGTCTTGCATATGGAATTAGAAGAATGCAGAGGCCATGAACCCCAAGGCTTGCAGTATTTGCCTTGCAGATAGCAGGGTTTCTGTGGCCATTAGTTTGAAGTAGGTTGTCAAATGAATTTGTTTCTCTGGTGTGAGGAAAGCCATCTGGGAAGTTGTATTCAAGTTTGCTCCCAGGAATATAATTTGTTGACAGGGTACCAGATGAGATTTCTTTTCCTTTATTGTGTACCCCAGACAAGTTAGCACCTTTTGTACAAAAGCCAGATGATTCAAAAGTATGTCCTGGCTTTCTGCTTGAATTAGACAATCGTCCAGGTATGGGTATATTTGAATATTTCTTTGCCTGCAAAATGCAATGACTGGAGCTAGGCACTTTGTGCATACCCTGGGCACAGTAGATAAACCAAAGGTCAGTGCAGAGAACTGATAGTGCCATGTAGCCTGTTTTGAAGCGTAGGTATCTTCTGCAAGATTTCCTGATTGGGATGTGCAGGTATGCTTCCTTTAAATCGAGTGTTGCCAACAAGGCACTTTTGCCTAGCATAGGAAGAAACTGGTGAAGAGTTAGCATCTTGAAATTTGGAATCACCAAAAAAGTGTTTAAGGTAGACAGGCCAGGGTAGGACCCCATGAGTTGACTTTTCTGGGTACCAGGAAAAGTCTTGAATAGAAACCTTGTCCCTTTTCCTCTTCTGGTACAGTATGAATAGCCTTTATGCTTAAGAGAGAGAGTACTTGCTTTTGAGCCTCTGCCCACTGATTCGGGGGTAGATCTGGCTAACCATTTGGGGTTGGTAACGTGTGGAAGTGAAATCTGTATCCTTGGGAAACTATATTTATCATTTGTCCTGGGTAATAAGTTCCCAGTTTTTTTTCATGCAGAGCAATCTTTCCCCCCAAAGGAGCAGTCAGTTGAGAAGTGCTTGGAAGTTTTAAAGTTAAGTTTACCATAGGGGAGGAGTTTTACTACTCCCAGATTTGGAAGTGGGAGCCCCCCACTGCTTAATTCCTGTGCGTACCCTGGGACTGAAGCCTGGGTGTTCTGCTGGAAGTGGATGTGGACTGAGAAGGCTTGGAAGAGACAGGAAAGGACCAATTCTTAGAGGGCCAATGCCTACTAAATCTTGGGGGCTGTACTTGTAAGAAATCTTTAACAGTTTGCATAGATTTAACTTTTTCCTCCATCTTTTTAGGAACAACTTCTGCCTTGTTGCCAAGCAGGCAGTCCTGATTTATGGGAGCATCCAGTAATTTAGCTTTAACATGATCTGGCAAGGATTGTTCCTTAAGCATGCCTTCTAAGTACAAACCCAGTGACAGCAGCCCTGCAAGATGCCTCTACTGAATCAAAACCACATTGCAAAGTATGTTTTCCAAACTGTTCAGCAGAATGCATTAAATCCTGTAAATCTGTATTTTCAGCACAATCAGGAATCATCATCATTTTCTGTTTAAGCAACCCAATAATATGCTGCTGATACTTCAACATATGAAACTGGCAGTTTAAGGCCCTAATGGCCAAGGTTGCAGAAGTGTATACCTTCTTACCCCATCTATCCATCGCCCTGGAGTCTCTATCAGAGGGGGTAGATTTTTGGCAGTAGTAGCTTTAATGCCCTTGGGTCCCTGTGAAATGGTCTCAGGATCCGCAGTAGGATTTTTGAAAAGGAACTTGTGAGAGTCAGGAACCCTGTAATATCTATCAGGTTTTCTGGGAGCAAGAGGTAAAGAGTCAGGGGCCAAGTAAGATTACGAAAAGGCATCAACAATGTCTAGTACAGGTGGGATAGCTAAAGGCCTGTGCTGGGGCAGGAGTAAAAAATCCCTAAGCCTCTTGTTAGAATCAGAGTAATCCTGACTTTCCCAACGAAAATGCTCCCTGAGAGTATGCAAGGTTTCACCAAAAGATAAATCCTCTGGGGGGGAAACAGAAGGAATAGAGTCCTCAGCATCAAAATCCTCATAGATAGATAAGGGTAAGTCCTGTTCATCAGAGGAAACAGAAATTTCAGAATCCTGGTCAGAAGTATCATAAGCAAAATCAATCCTAGGTCTCTTAGAGGGAGAAGGTTGGCTTTCCCTGATACAAGGTCTTCAGCCATTCTTATCATTTGTTTTTTAGGCATAGAGGCCTGACCATGCAGTCTGGATGTCTGTTTTCTAGGCATGGCTCAAGTTTTAGGCCTTGACGAAGAAGATGGTGTCAGTTTGATATGCAAGTCAGTAGGCCTGAATACACCCTCAGAAGCCGGTGCCTCCACAGCGGCTCCGGACTCATCCAAGGTAGAGACATCCGCAGGTTCCACAGTTGAAGCATCTCGTGGAATACCGGACTCCGAATGGGTCTCAGTAGAGGCCTGCGAATCTGAAGTAGCGGGTATCAGGGGCTGCGAAAGTGCCTCACTGAGTACCAGTGAACAGGTGACAGGCTTAGGAGAAGCGTCGTCGGCAGCTTTGGACCTAGGCGGCCTGTCTCTGTCATTATCTTTGCATTTTTTCGGAATATCAGTAGTCGGCTGGCTTACCTAAGACATATCTGGATAATTGAACCAAGCACCAAAATATTTAGAAGCAAAAATATACCGAAGACGGATAGTTCGTTATTTAAATAAGGCACAAAACCGACAGCACGGTACATCGTGGCTAGGGCCTAGGCAAGGAATACAGTACAAATGGAAATCTTTATGAGGTATTTGCTTTCCACAAGAAATACAATTATTTACTTTTACTCGCATCGGTTTAGAGCAAGAAAAAGTTATCTACAGAGTACTTGGCTTTAGTTGAAGACTTCGGTTCTGAAACTCGAAAACGAAAATTTCAGGAGTTGGGTGACCGGCACTTGTGAACTGCTTCTGCTTCGGGCACCACACGGCAAGAAAGACTGATGTAATGGTGTTCGCTGCATGTTTTATACCCCTGACTACCTGACGTCATGGAAGAAGAGACAGCAACTGACGCAGGACCCAAGACTTTGTTAATCAGACCGACTGAAGGCTACTGCAAGCAGATAACCCAAATGTGATGGCTGCAACAGTGAAACATGAAGAACATCAGGAAACTGACAACTTTGGAGAATTGCTGAGGAGTGTAGGCCAGTAAGTCCCCATATGACAGAGCAAGGCATGACACAGGATGAAATTGAAGAGAACGTGTCACAGGAAGATGCTGCTAAACTTTGTACAGAATGCCTGCAGAAAATGGAGTGCAAAAATGCGTCCTCCGTTTACAAGAAAATGAGCTAAGAGAAGAGTTGCTTGATTTAATGGAGATAGATATATTACGATCAATGAAAGAAATAGACTGAAGACGGTCAGTAAAATCCAAACAGAAGTCTGATAAAACAAATGAACAGAGTTAATTAGGACTGACCATAGAGATCCATGCACTATAACAGAAGTAAACAGGATATATTACTGTGCAGCTAAATTAATTACTGATAAAGTTCTACCACAAGAACATAGGACGATGAGGGAAAGGAAGGGAAGAAATCTAATACCATCATGGAAGTATCGAATAGAGAAATCTATAAAGCAATTAAGACAAGAAGTGTCACTGTTGGATGAGTATAGAAGAGGGAACAGATAAACAAAAATGCTCAGAAAGATGGACGTGATAAAAGCAATGCAGAATATTATAACGGATCTGGATCTATCATGCACTATTGCAAATGTCTTTCGGCTTTTCCCGGTTAGGGGTCACCACAGCGGAACACGGGTCCGCTAATGATTGGCAGTTGATTTTTATGAGCCGAGTTGCCAGCCCTGATGCACACCCTTCAATGAAGGTACGCCCATTCACGCATGTCTCCACGCAGAAGACGCTCTAGCTGAGAATCGAACCAGACAGCGTCAGTGAGGCGACAATGCTGTTTTACAAACAATGGTGTTAGTAGAAAAAGAAATAACTAGTTTGTGTGAGTGAGAAGAATAGGGTCAGGAGACAGTGGAGGAAGTTAGTCTGGGTTTGCAGAGGGGCAAAGCCAGTGCGATTTAAGGTATGGTTTGAGCTTGGATTTAAATAGGGTAGTAGAAGTTAGGGAGGGAGTTCCAGGTTTTACCCACTGTGTTAGAGAATAGAGAGTCTCCAGCCAGATTGTTGGTTTTACATATCTTTACCATTAATTTGTTTGAAGAGCGCAGGGTTTTCAGGTTATTGTAGGGGGTGATTAGATTAGTTAGTATTTAAGTAGATGTAGGATGAAACAGTACCTTATAGGCAATAGTTAGCTGGTTTGACAGAATAAGATTTGGCAATTCTAACCACCCTAGTTGATTAAGATTGTTACAATGATGGGTTCTATAGGTAGAGCCAGTTGCAAATTTGGCAATATTATTGTAGGAGTTAGCCAGCTTGCTCAGATTGCTTTTGCATAGTTTGGTATAGATAGGGGATGCATATAGTAGGGTTGAGATAAGGTGGGTCCAGGCAATAGTGGTCCTGGCTAGTGGGGTAAGAAAGGGTTTGATCCTATAGAGGGAACCTAGATTTTTTTGTTTACTGTTTTTATAGTGTTGCTAATATGTGGCTCAAAGGTGAAATGGCTGTCGATTAGTACTCCAAGTAGTTTTGTAGTAGAGTCTGGAGATATGATTGTACCATTGCTAGATGTGATTGCGAAATGTAGTGGGGGGGGCTCTGTGGTTGAGAGTAAATAGTAGCATTTTTGTTTTTTTTGGGTTCAGGATGAGACATTGTTGAAGAAGCCAATTCTCTACTGTGTTAAATGTGTCTTAGGTTAGGGAATGCAATTGTGAAAGTGAGAAGGCTGAGAATATTAGTGCAGAGTCATCTGCATATTGGATACAGGTGGCTTGAGGTAGTACAGTGTGTAGGTTGTTAGTAAAAATAGAAAAGAGGAGGGGACACAATATGGAGCCTTGAGGGACTCCAAGGGCAATTGGTAAGTGGGAAGACAATTTATTCTCCCATAGTACAGCCTATTGCCTATTGTTTAGATAGGATTGGAACCATTGTATAGCAAGTGGATCCAGTGAGAAGTTGCCAAGTATGTTTATGAGTAGCTGGTGGTTGACCATGTCGAAGGCTTTTGACAGATCAATGAAGAGGGCTGAGGAAAGAGTGCTGTTATTACGTTTTTTGTTAATGACATCGGTGAAGGAAAGAAAAGCAGAAGAGGTGCTGCGAAATGGTCCGAATCCATGTTGGCAGGTAGCTAGTAGGTGGTTTAATAGTTGTTTATGAATGCACTTCTCCATGATTTTTGGCAGAGGGGATAATATGGCTATAGGCCTTTAGTTAGAAAAATCTTTGGAATTACCACCTTTATGCAGGGGGATAACATGTGAGATTTTCGAAATAGATGGAATAGTTCCTTCAGAAATAGTTCTGTTAATGAGGATGGATATGGGGTAGGCTATAACTTTGGCTGCTTTTTGCAGGTGTTCTCCAGGTAATAGATCTGTAGAGAGGGTGGTGGGTTTAAGTTTCTTGATTAGAGTGCAGACAAAGGATGTAGGAACGGGTTGGAATTGAAATATTGGGGGGCTATTAGGGATAATATTGGAAGGAGATGCAGTGTCAGAGGATAGCTGATTGGCCAAAGAGTGAATAGTGTCTGTGAAGAAAGTGTTAAAAGAACTGGCAATTTGGTTGGAGCTAAGGAGATTGGAGCCTGAGGGGGTGGGGGTGTGACTGAGTGACCTGGGTGCAGGAGTTTGTTTATACCTGACCAGAATTTTTGAGGTTTATTTTGGTGGATCTGTTGGAGTTGGCAGTAATAGTTTCTTTTTTTATCGGACGATATGGCTTTTTTAGTTTCATTTCTTAGTTGTCTAAATATTAGTTGATTGGCCAGGTTTTTGGTTGTATGCCAGGTAGCCCATAGTTTGTTTCTATGGAGGATTTTTTGTTTGGTAGTTTTGGTGAGCCAAGAGGCTGGTTTAGACCTAGTTCTTACTAAACGAGTTGGGGCATGGTAGTCTAGAATGGTTAAAAATTTAGAGTTAAAGTACTTAATGGCATTTTCTAATGATAGGTGTTTCATGGGTGACCAGTCGCAAGCTACAAGTTCTTTTTGAAAGCTGTCAGTGTTAAAATTTTTATTACATCTTATTTTCTTATTTATGGTTGGTTTTGGGATATCAGTCTTATACCTGATTAAGAAGGTGAGTGAGTGATCACTTATATCTTCTGGGAGGGTCTCTACTTTGTAAGATTGGATCTGACTGTTTGTAAGAATCCAATCTAGGATGCTGCTGTTATTATTATGTTTATTGGTTCTAGTGGGGACTGTAATTTTTGTATAAAACCATGTAGGTTGATGTGTGAAGAAGGCTGTTCTGATGTGCAAGCCATCCAGTTTATATTAAAGTCACCAAGTATTATGGTTTCTTGTGGGTAGGCGGTGGACAGCCAACTTAGGATAGCTTCTAAGGTTGTGATATTGTTGCCTAGGGGAAGGTAAATACAGATTATGTAACTGGATTTACATTTGTTGAGTTGAACTTTAAAGAGAAGAATTTCAGCGTTGCTAGTTAGGGGAGGTTTAGACTCAATGGAAGTGATTTGTAATTCAGATTTATATAGGATAGCTACTCCTCCACCTTTCTTAGAGTTATGCTAAAAATATCAGCACAGGCAGAAAACCGTAGAAGATACACAGATACATATAAGGGAAAAGTACAAAATAAGCAATTTATTGATGAGTCCAGAAAGTTTTAGAGAGACCTGAGAAACAAGGTAAAAGGAATTGAAAGACCACCCAAAAAAGAAGAAATAGATACATTTTGAAGAAGTATTTATGAAAAACCTGTGGAACATAAAGATGCTAAATGGACAGAAGTAGTAAAATAAAGTAGAAGTTCAAATGTACAGGATATGAAATGGGATGAAGTGTAACACTGAGAGATATCGAACCAAAGTTAAGAAAAGCCTCTAAATGGAAAACCCCAGACCAAGATGTAGTATCTAACTTCTGATTAAAAGTATTACTGTTCATAGGTTGGTACTAGGCTATTGGCCCTAGGGCCTATACAAGCCTAGCCATAACAATTCCCTGGCTATTACATCCCTGGTCCCCTGTCTAACAGGGCAATTGACGTGATCCCTGGGGTGAATTTCCTACCATCCAATCGTCAAGGTTCTTTCTGAAGAAGGCCAAAGAGGCGCTCAGCTTGACATGTATGGGCAGTCTATTCCAAGAGTATGGGGAGTCTCTGGGTCAGGAACCTATCCTTCCAGCACATTTTGTTCATTGTGATGACCAGGTTTAGATCCCTGGAGCGTGTGGCTCTGAGAGACTGGGATTTAAGTGTAGCATGTCCAACAGCTCTGGGTTTGACATGGCCTTGTATGTTAAGCAGAGATTGCCTCTGAGCAGGCGGTATGCGACAAAGTACAGCTGGAGTTTGTTAGACAGTCAGCATAGGGCATCTGCTTCAGGCTTGTGATTCTTTTAGTGATGCATTTCTGTAGCCTTTCCAGTTCTTGCAGATGTCTTGTGAGGAACATATCAAATGGGTGTTGTATTCTATAATGGGTCTAATGAGGGATGAGTACAGTGGGACAATGACCTCCTTTTTTCTGGATGACAAGCCCTTAATGATGAGGTGTGCCACACAGAAGGATTTCCTGACTGTTGTGGCGATGTGGTTATCGAAGGTGAGACCACTGTCCACTTGTGTCCCTAAGTCCCTTATCACACTTCCGGTGTTTAGTGTACTATCACTTATGTGGTAATTCATGGGTACATGTTTTTTCCCAAAGGGGATAACTATACATTTCTTGGCATTGAGCTTGAGCCCATGGCTCTGGCAGCAAGCATCTGTTTCTGTAAGGCCCTGTTGTAGAATATCCACATCATTTGGGGATTCAGTAATGGCTCCCAGTTTGCAGTCATCTGGGAACTTTGTTAGCCAGAGTCCTTTAGTGCTGGCCTGTATTTCAGAGAAGTAGATGTCAAACAAGAGCGGTCCCAGGACTGAACCCTGAGGTACTCCACTTGTCTGGAGCTGGATTTTGAGTTGGCTACTTTTACAGTGTGGGTTCTGTCAGTAAGCCAGTTGGCAACCCGAGTGACGTAGGGATTAATGCCCAGCTTAGTAAGTTTATCTAGGATTCCAAAGTGGGGGATGGTGTTGAAGGCCTTGGCGAGGTCCAGATAGGTTGTGTAGATTGCCTTGCCTTCACCCACGTCTCTGGATACTGATTCAAAGAAGTCAAACAGGTTGAGGAGACAAGATCGGCCCTTTACAAAACCAAACTGGGTGGGGTCCAGTGTTTGAAGGTTGCCAGTGTCTTTGTTTATAAGTTCCATGATAATGTGTTCCATGGCTTTGCAGATCAGGCTCGTCAGACTGATGGGACGATACTTCCCGGGATCCAAGGTGCATTCCCCCTTGTGGAGTGGGATAACTGTAGCTGTGTGCCACTCATTGGGCATGAAGCCTGAGGTGAGGCTATGACTAAACATGACACAGGTGAGATGCCAGTTCATGTAGTACACAGCCTGGGATGTTGTCTGGTCCCATGGATGCTGTATTCTCAGCTTTGGAAAGTGCGTTTATTACCTGTTTGGCCGTGATTACCAGAATTTGGCAATCTTTTGATATTGAGGGGGGTGAGAGGGGGGTGAAGGTGGCACTGAATTGATCTGCCAGGATATTGGCAATATCCTTGGGATCAGTATATTTAATGCCATTCTGTGTCAGAACAGATCTGAGCATTGCCATTTAGATTCTAGACATAACTATAGAATGTCTTGTGGTTGTCCTTGGAATCTTTGGCAATTTTATTTTCGTAACTAGCTTTGGAGGATTTTATGAGGAATCTCAGCTTCTTATTGAGGCTGGTAAGGGAGTATTTTGCATCCTGGGATTTTCCTCTTTTCTGCAACAGTTTCTTCCTTCTGTTGTATAGTTTTGTTTATGGCAGGGAATCACCAGATTGGCTTCTTTTTTTTTTTGGAGGAGAGCATCTTGATTCTATTTGGAATGGCACGATTCATGCATGAGTGGATGTGCTTGTAAAGTGCTTTAGTGTAGGATTCAGCAGTCGAACTTTCAGTTCCTGTCTGCATGGGTGTCATGAAGTTTGCCACTTCTGACTTGAGTAGCATGAAGTTAGCTTTGGAGAAGTTTTTTATGGAGGTTTCCCTACTGGGGGGGTGGGGTGGGATGTTGACGTCAAGGGTGATTAGCTTATGGCCAGACCTGACCAACGAGGGGGTGACCACTGGTGTGGAGCATCTATCTCCCATGTTGGTAATGACTAGGTCTAGGATATTTGAGCCCCTGGTGGGACTACGGATTAGTTGATCCAGGGCATTGGAATTTATGAATTCCAAGAACCGTTGGGCTAAGGTGTTGGTGCCCAAATAGCTTTTCCCAATTAATGGCAGGGTAGTTGAAATCACCCAGTATTAGGGTGTTTGGTTGTATCTTAATATTTTCCAATATGTTTAGAAAGGTGTAGTGATAATCTTGGGGCATGGTGGGGGATCAGTAGCAAGCTACAATTTGGATTGCAGTCTTACCTAGTATTAGTTGTACCTGTAGAATTTCAGATGCACTGTGTTGGGCAACTAGCCTAGAGGTGTGAACATCCTTGGTGAATATGGACACTCCTCCACCTTTAGTGTTTCAGTCCTGGTTTGGTGGCCGAAAAGTGTGGTAAGAGTTGCAGCCTGGTATTGCAGGGGTGCCTCTGGAGCCTTGAACCAGGTCTCAGTTACTGCACAGATATTGATGTTCTCCATTTTTAGAAGTGCCTGGAGAGAGTGCATTTTGAGGTTTAGACTTCTAGCACTGAGTAGCATTACCTTCAGATTTTGCATTCTTATATCTGTTATGGTGGTGGTTTGTCCTTTGAGCCTTGCCTAAAAAAGGCACTATAGGGGTGGCAATTCAAGAACACGTATATCCAGAGTTAATAAACTCAGTCCATACTGTGCATCTCATACAGTGTAAATTTAGGAAGCATGGAATAAAAGTTTGAGAACAAATTAGATGTGTTCCCCCAAATTTGTGAGAGCTGAGGTGTGTGTGTGTGTGTGTGTGTGTGTGTGTGTGTGTGTGTGTGTGTGTGTGTGCGTGTGCATGTGTATTGGATCGTTATGATTTCTGACTGAATACCGATTACTTTTTGGTTTCAAGAAATTAAAGAAATACATATATTCATACATACACACATGCGCACACACACAAATAAATGAAGTATTTAGTAGCAAGGCATCAATAACAAGATGGATGATGGTATTCAGTATCTTCACAGAAACCCAGCTGTGACCCCCCCCCCTCCCGACTTACTTTTTGTGTTGTAACTAGTGGTGATGGTAGATAAAAGCTGAAATGATTTGTTAATAGCTTGTGTTTGTATTGCACAGGGACCAGTTCGCACACATTTAAAGATCACCACTTGTGAATGTTCTTTGTTATTTAATGAGATTACTTACTAAAGCTGAGGCCTATGTTGAGACAAATTTGGGTATGAATATGTTTTGTGAGTAAATGACTTAGACCTACTATTAGACCTAAACTGGCTGAAAAAAAAATAAAACATGTATTATGAACTACAGCTGACCTAAGTAATACAGTTTTATTATTTCTTTATTTATTGTATGTTAATCAGGCAGTACATAACATATACAGACTCCATTAGTAGTGTCCCCTGCTGGTAGATGTAACAAAGTCAGAAAAATAAAACTCTGATTTTTATCCACTAAAGACTGAAAAAAAAAAATAGGTTCATAGGTGTGTACTAGGCTAATGGCACTGGAGCCTTTACAAACTTAGCCCATAGGATTACCCTGACATTGTGGCACCCGACCTTAGTTCCCAGTGCCTCTGTCGAGTAGAGCCACTGGAATGATCCCGGGAGGGAATTTTCTATTTCCCATCCACTCATCAAGTTTTCTCTTGTAGAAGGCCAGTGAGGTACTCTGTTTGACATGTATGGGAAGTCTATTCCACAGCAAGGGCAGTCTCTAGGTTATGAACCTGTCCCTCCAGCATATTCTGTTGATTGTGGTAATGAGGTTGAGGTCACTGCAGCATGTGATGCGGAGGGATTGGGACTTCTTTAGATGTAGCATTTCTAACAGAGCTGGATCATACATGGCTTTTTATGTCAAGCAGAGATTGCCTCTAAGTAGACAGTATGAGACAGAGAATAGTTGGAGTTTATTGAGTCTGTCCATATAGGACAAGTGTTTAAGGCCTATGATTCTCTTTGTGAGGTACTTTTGTGGTCTCTCCAGTTGTTGCAGGTGTCTAGTGAGGGACATGCCAAATGAGACATTGTACTCGGTGATTGGCCTAAAGAGGGAAGAGTAGAGAGAGACAATAAACTCTTTCTTCCTGGATGCAAAACCCTTAGTAATGAGATGTGCCGCATAAAAGGACTTTCTGACCACAGTGGCAATGTGGTGGTTGAAGGAGAGGTTGCTGTCAACCTGTGCCCCCAGATCTCTTATAATGCCTTCAGTGTTCAGTGGGCTTTCATTGATGTGGTAATTAGTGGGAACTGAGTTTTTCCCAACGGGGATGACAACACATTTTTTGGCATTAACCCAAATGCCATGGTTTCGACACCAGTCATTGATCTTAGTGAGGCCTTTCTGTAGGATGTCAACATCACTTGGGAAGTTAATAATGGCTTCCAGCTTGCAGTTGTCTGCGAACATGGTCAGCCAGACTCCCTCCGTGTTGTTCTGGTCTTCTGAGAAGTAGATGTCAAACAGGAGGGGACCCAGGACCGATCCCTGTGGAACTCCACTCGTGACTGGTTGGCAGTCCGACTTGGAGTCCGCTACTTTCTCACTGCGGGTTCTATCTGTGAGCCAATTTGCAACCCACCTAGTACTATAGGGGTTGATGCCTAGTTTGGTGAGTTTATCAATAATTCCCGAGTGGGGAATAGTATCAAAGGCCTTGGACAGATCGAAGTAGGCTGTATGAACTGCCTTGCCCTCATCCACAGCTCTGGTGACAGGCTCAAAGAAGCCAGCCAGGTTGAGCAGGCATGATCTACCTTTCACAAAAAAACAAATTACGTGTGATCAAGAGTTTGGAGATTCCCTATATCTTTATTAATTAAGTCCATGACGATGCACTCCACAGCCTTACATATCAGACTCATCAGGCTAATGGAGTGATAATTCCCAGTGTCTGTACTCACTCCCTCTTTATGGAGAGGGATAACTGTAGCAGTGCACCATTCGGTAGGGACAAACCCTGAGGTGAGGCTGTGATTGAACAGGGCATACAGATGTGGTGCCAGTTCACTTTGTAGTTCATGTAGAATACATCCAGGGATATTGTTGGGTCCCATGGAAGCTGTATTCTTGGCCTTGGACAATGCAGCTTTAACCCATACTGCAGTAATGCTGGGTGCCTGTCATTCCTCTGGTACTGTGTATTGGTCCTTTATGGGGTTGAGAGGGGTAAAGTTGGCACTGAATAAGTTGGCCAGTATGTTGGCAACATCTGTTGGCTCAGTATAGGACATACCATTGTGCAGTAACTCAGAGCAAACTTAGGTATTGCTGTGGAGGTTCTTGATATAACTATAAAAGGCTTTGTGGTTGTTTTTAGTGTCTGCTGCAATTCTGCCTTCATAGCTGGCTTTAGAGGTTTTGATGAGGGATCTCAAATTTTGGTTGAGGCTAATAAGGGAGTTTTTCCAGTCTTGAGACTTCACCTTTTTCTGCAACAGTTTCTTCCTTCTGTTGTAGAGTTTATTAATGGCAGGGGATCACCAGATTGGCTTCCTTTTTTGGAGACCACCTTAGTTCTGTTGGGTATGGCTAGTTCCATGCATTTATGTACGTGTTCGTACAGTGCATTGGTGTATGATTCGACAGTCATGCACCTATTTTCCATTGACATAGGTGCCGTGAAGTTATCCACCACTGTTGTTAGGAGCTCAAAGTCGGCTTTGGAGAAGTTTTTCATGGTGGTTACCTTTGCGGGATGTGTGGGTGAGATGTGAATTTCTATGGTGATTAGTTTATGGCCTTTTTCTGGCCTATAAGTTTTTGTAGACCACTACTGCCTTCTTCAAAAGGGGGGGGGGCTTCCTTCCTCTCAGCTTTGCCTAAGCCAACTGCAGGAATGTTCCTTTGTCTTACAGATTCCACACAGTAATTTTTTTCCAGCCCTGGAACCAGTGCGGATATGAGGATCATGCACTTTTTTTTTATCCTGGGACTTGTGTACCCAGTTGACTTTTTATTTTTTAACCTATTTCTATCCATGAGATATGGCATATAAAATACATATATCACTGTTGTACCCAGTAAAGTGTAGCTTATTTAAAGAGAATCTCATTGCTAACCAGTACCCTACCTTTTCCTACATTCCACTGTAGCTGATTTTGGTTATTATATGTATTACTGAATTTCAACAAGTTCTTCTTTCACAGATTTATGAAAAAAGCAATTTCATGCATTTGCAGCTCACCAAAAGAAATATGCATAGGACGTTACCAGGTGAATGGGCCAGGAGCCTTTTTAAGCCTAGCCATTCATGCCCCAATTTTCTCAATTATCAGTGCACAGGACTAGAACAACTTTGGCATATGCCTGTGCCTTAGAGTATTTACAAGCCACTTCTGTCCATAAATGCAACAGATGACAAATAGGGGTGAATTTATGTTTTTGCATGCATTGGTCCAAATGTCATTTGAATAGGCTTAGAGAAGAGCTCTGTTTGACATAAATGGTGAGTTTGTTCCAGTGAAGGGGTAATCTCCGAAACCTGCAGCTGTTTCTCCAACATATTTTGTTTATGTTACAGATGAGGTTCAGATCATTACTCAGAGTAATTCCTGTGCTGTTGGTTTTGTGAATGTGTAGTAGACGCATCAGGGTTGGATCAGAGAATGCCTTCTAGGTTAAGTATAGATCGCCCCTTAGTAGCTTGTGGGAGACTAAATACAGGGGGACAAGACTGAGGTGGTCCACATAGGACATGTTGTTTAAACCCTGTATTCTTTTAAAGTGGAATCTCTGTGGCTGCTACACTTGTTGTAAATACCTGGTCAGGTACATGCTGAAGAGTGCATTGTACTCAATTATTGGCCTAATGATGGCGGAGCATAGTGGGACTATGACCTTCTCAGATCAGGATGCCATGCCATAACTTATAACTTGCACCACATAGAAAGATCTTTTCACCACCATGGACACATGTTGATCAAAGTTCAGGTTACTGTCAACCTGAGTCCTCAAGTCCCTTACCACTGGGTCTACTCTTAGCAGAGTGTTATCAATGTTGTAATTTGCAGGGGTGGTTATCTTCCCATAAGGTATAAATATGCATTTTTTGCATTGAGTTTTAGGCTATGGTTCTGGCACCAGTTACTTGGCTCTCAGACTCTCCTCAAGGATATCTACATCTTTGAAGGAATCAATCATTGCATCCATTTTGCTGTCATCTGCAAATCTGGTCAGCTAAACACCATCTATATTTGTTATGACTTCAAATAAGTATATTCCAAATAGGAGAGGTCTCAGTACTGAGAGCCCTGGAACACCACTAGTAAGAGGCCTACTGGTGGAGGTGGATGTCCCCACCCTAAGTTCATATGTCCCATCGGTGAGCCATTTGACTATCCTTGAGGATACAAAGAGATTTATATCTAAATTTGTGAGTTTGTAATACCCAAGTGAAGTACTGTGTCAAATGCCTATGCCAGGTTGAGGTAGGCAATATGCACTATTTTGCCTATCATCCATGGCTGAAGTAGCCTTTTCAAAGTAGTCCACCAGGTTTAGTAGGTTCGACCTACCCTTGATGAAACCAAACTGTGACGGTTCTAGCATTTGAAGATTTACTATGTCTTTGTTTTTTACATCCATGACAATTCTTTCCATGGCTTTGGATATAAGAATAGTATAACTTATGGTTCTGTAGCTCCCTGGGTCTGGTGATCGTCCACCTTTATGTACAGGGATGACCGCTGCAGTCCTCCATTCCCTAGGGACAAAGCTTGTCTGGAGGCTGTGGCCCTGACATGTCATGTTTCAAACTATTTAGGAGTCATCCCTGGATATTATCAGGGCCCATTGCTGTAGTGTGTTTAATTATGGAGAGTGCAGTGAGAACCCATTCTTTATTAACACTTAGGGGATAAATGGTAGAGGGTATTTCCTGGACACTAACAGGTCATCTTCGAGTCATATGGACTCTACTTGTACCTTATTGTTATTGTGTAACACTTTTGAGTGAAGTTACTGTCCTCTACTCTTTTGTCCTGGACTTTGGTAGCTACTTTAGCCACTGGAATGTTTCTATCATTGCTTCTGTCTCTATACTATGAGGTTGAAAGGTATGCCTTCAGTTATATCTGAAATATCATGAAATTCCAATAATTTAATGGCTTTTATTGCATTTATATTCCTATGCACTAGGCAGTCATTTTTTCCCTACATAGAACTAGATAGCATTACTGTAAACATGCATACATAAATAAGTAAACAAGACACATGTACTCCATGTGAAATTGTAGTTTCATTTATTTTACAAAATAAATAAGCAAGCAGACAAACAGGTTCCATGTGAAGTCAGTTTTATTTAGTTGACTGTTTCATAATTAGTGATACATGTAGACATAGATAGCTATTTTTGATATAATGTAACAGTTTTACAGTGAAAGAGTGTAAATTGCATCTGACAGCAAATTTCATATTCTGTTGCAAACAATTTGCTGATGAATTGCAACAATGCAAAATTTCTGTAATACACACTCTTTAGTTTGAAGAACACCATTGCACATACAAATAAATAAATAAAAATGGAAACATCCTTCTATAGTTAACATAGCCACACTGTTATACAGCTTATTTATATTTATACATTTTTACATAAGTACATATATACAAATATTTCAGGAATGAGCAATAATGCCCTTCTAGTCTGCATAGTTACACTTATAGTATGACCTGATTTCCATTTCTTATTTTTTTTTTTTTTAGCTATCACGCTGGATTCACTAGACCCTACATGGTCTGCTACGAACATGTACGCATCTCGGCATGATGTGCACATGACAGCACACCGTTTTAGATTCAGTAAGTATTTAGATTCAGCACAGTAAATATTGTGGCATGCTAATCAACCATTTAAACATGGAGGAGCAATTCAAGAAGTTATAAAGCAAGCGTGTAGACTCAGTGCTGGGTTTCCCTGCAAATTCCAAAACCTATTGGAATACAGCCACAGAAAGGAGTCTATACAGAAAGAATATTAGGGGCTGCTGTTGATGTGTATGTGCAATAGGCTGAAGTCTATGCTGCTGCTGCTGATAATAGACCAAGGCCAAGGAGGAGAAAATTTTTTGGACCCCATTTAACTTATCACAATCTGCATGATATGGAAATTGTGGAGTGCTACAGGGTAGATTGGGACACACTACAGGAACTCTGCAACCTCTGTCATCCAAAGCTCAGACCCAGGGCAAACCGAGGGGAACCAATACCAGTGGAGACAAAGGCATGTGTAGCCCTTAGAACCTTAGCTACAGGGGCTTTTCAGAGACTAACAAAGGACATGTTGCGGGTTTCACAGGCGTCAGCATAAGGGATACCTTCATCAATTTCTGAATGTTATGCTCCAATATGCCAGTGACCACATATATTTTCCCAGTACTCCTCAGGACAGGGCTACAAAAATGCATACGTCTACCCTGTGGCACTAACCTGAAGTACTGGGTGCAATAGACAGTACACATGTAGAAATCAAGACACTACCTGGGGGACAGGGCAGGGTCTACATAAATAAGAAAGACTTCTACTTCATCAACTGCCAAGTTGTGTATAATGCTAAGGGAAACATCTTGAATGTTTGTGCTGGCAACCCAGGCAGTTACCATGACTCGCATACCTGGCACACCTCCCAGCTGTATCAAATGTTCAGTAGGGGTGATATCCCACAGGGTCATTTACTGGGGATGCAGATTATTCACTAGAATCATGGCTCATGATGCCCATCAGAAATGCATACACACCTGCAGAAAAGCACCACAAAGAGGCACATGCTGAAACTAGAAATATAGAGCATGTGTTTGGGCTGCTGAAGTCACAGTTCCAATGCCTAGATACATCTGGGGGAGCCCTGCACTACAACCCATGTACATATACAGACATTTTCACAGTGTGTGTCATGCTTCACAACATCATTCTGAGAAAACAGCATCAGCAGGATCAACAGAGAGAAGGGGCACACATCCCACCACCAATGGCATGGTCACCACATCCACATGCAGGTGAGGAGTTAGAGGGGGAACCAGCAGATGCTGTGGGTGTAGGCAAACATAGGTGCTCAGTATGCCCTCATATTATCTTAAAGCATACTCGGTCACCAGCTGAGAGTCTAAAACCGTTATCCTACACACATACATATAGTAACACTGATGCCAGGCAACGCTTACAACCTTTACCTACCCATGTAAATGTTGTGCACTCCTGGCATCAGACAGACTCAGTCCTGAAATAAGCTTTAATCAACTTCTGGATTTACAGGGGAAGTCCTGTACCTGGAGTGCTTAACCAGAATTGGGTAATAATACAATGAGTGTCATACCCCTGCATGTTTTTACTTGCTAATGTAAGTAAGTAAAAGTTGATTGTTTTTTACAGCAATACCTTTCAAATGTGACAGCAAAGACTTGTATGAATACATGTGCTGTCTATCAGGTAATAGTCTTCAGGCATCAAAGATTCACACATTCATACTTGTCAAAAGTGCTGACAGTCAATCTATTGCCTCAGTCTGTCCTACTTTTGCACTGAAAAAATACGTTTGGATAAACTAAAACCACGTATGTGAAACACAGCAACTCCAAACACCAACGCTGCCTCACACAGTAAACTTCAGCACAGTAAGAGGCAACAAAATCTCCGAACCAGAAGTAAAATATATGATTTAATGTACAAATAGTTAAGTGCTTTCACTCGACGTATCGAGCTTCATCCGAACAATTAATTAGTCAATAAACACTGAATTTATATACCTAATTTGGCGCCAAAAAGTGCAAATCTTAAAACTATAACAATTCTCTTGAAACAATTAAAAAGTATATATATTAAGAAACATTTGTTAAAAATTGTCATTAACCATCTAATGAAAGAAGTGGTTTAATTGAGAAATAATCATTTATCCCTGGAGGTGTAGTGGCATCTGTGAAAACCTGCCACCATAGTTCCCTATATGCTAAGTAGTTCTTAATATTCCCACCTCTAGGATTGCTGTTTACCATCTCTAACATGGCAAATTTAAAAGTGTGATCTACACCATTTTCAAGGATGTGCTTAGACAAGGCATTTTTGGTGTCCTTCTTTTTAATACAATACAAATGTAAATATATTCTTTGCCTAAGTTGTCTTTCGGTCTTACCGATATAGTAAGAAGAACAGACCGAACACAATGCTACATATACTAACATACTTGATCTACAATTCCCCTTAGAAAACTGTAAATTGGTTTTATTGATGTTGTTCAGTGTTACACTACAATCCACACAGATAGAGGGACATTGATGGCAAGCCCCACATTTAGTAGTGTGAGCCAAACTCCTGTCTTTTATCTTTTTTGCCCCTTCTAATAAACTTTTCAAATTCTTGCCCATTTTGTTAACAAATTGTGGTCTACTGCCCACAATATTGGCTATGTCACTTACGCCAGTTAAAATATGCCAGTTTTGACCAAAATATCCTTAATAACATGGCTGAATGGTCCATATTCAATAATACATGCTCTTTTATAGTATTTGTTCTCTATTGCGTAAGTATTATTACCACTTGCTTGTTCGGTAATACCCTTAGCCATATTGTTAGGTTGTAGCTCTTATTTGCCCCAAGTAATGGTATATATTTTATCCCCCACTGGCTGACTACATATGTAGTTACATCCTTCAACAAATCTACATCATATCCCCTGTCACTAAAAAGGGCAGTAATATGTTCAATCTCACTAATCATGTCTTCATATTTAGAAGTCATTCTAATGGCCCTAATACATTGGCCCTTAAAAATGTTTCTTTTCATTCTTACTGGGTGATAACTGTTGTAATCCAAGTAAGAATTAGTAAATGTAGCCTTCCTATATATAGTGGATTTAAAACTATTGTTCTCAACAGAAATAAAGGTGTCTAAATAAGGCACACCTGTACTACTGAAAACAGATGTAAATTTTAGGAAGTCGCTACTAGTATTCAAGTAAGAGACAAAAGCCATATATGAATCACTGTCCCCATTCCATAAAATATAGATGTCGTCCAAAAAGCGGGAATAGGTCACCTTCTTGAAGTAAACACTAGAAAATATAGTGCTTTCTTCCCAATCTAGCATAACAAGGTTTGCAAATATGGGAGCGCATGCTGCTCCCATAGCTACACCCCTGGTTTGCTTGAAAATTTCCCCCTCATAAAAGATAAAATTATTATCTAACACAATGCTCATAAGTTCAACCAATAGTGACATCCTATCCCAAGTCATCTTAGTGTGTTTTCTTAAAGTCCTAGTAAGGGCCTCAAGACCTTCCTCTACAGGGATACTACTAAACAGATCAATCACATCAATAGAGGTGAAGAGCAGGTCCTTCCTATACAATGAAAATGGAAAAGTTTTCAAAAATTCCCATGAGTCCTTCACCAAATGCTGCAAATCCTCATAAATAGGTATCTATCACTACTCCTATAGGAAAAGTCTTGGATTTGCTCCCAGATATAATCGGACGAAATGGAGGGTTAATATGATCCTTATGGACCTTAGGTATGCCTATGATGGTGGCTAGTATAGGAGATGCAACCGTCATGTAGTCATATAACTCCTCTGATATTCTCTGTTCTAACAAATACTCCTCCAAGTATATATCTATTTTTCTATAGGCTATATGTACTTCATTCAGAGAGATCACCGTATAATTACCAGAATTGTGAAGTATATCATGAATATTAGCGCTATATGTCAAAGCATCATAGAACACAATGCCGCCACCTTTATCTGGTTTCATGATCCTAACACTGTGATCATTTTAAAGATCATATAGCGTCCTATATTCTACTTCGGAAAGATTGTTTTGAATTTTATACTTCTTGATGTTTTTACTAACCTTATAAATCTCCCTAATAACCTTCCTATCATGAGATAAAACACTAGTGTTGTAAGGGGGAACAAAGGAACTTTTCTTCCTAAGTTTTTGAAGTTGATCAGTAGTGCTGCGTTCCTTATTATCAAACATAATAGCCAAATTAAGCTTTCTAGTGTACTGCTTAACTTCAAGTACACTATCCACTAAATTAAATCTGGGAGTGGGTATATATTTCATACCCTTAGAAAAGAGGCTGAAATGTGCCTTCTCTAACTTAATATTGCTGTAATTAAAAATTTTTAAATTTCTGTATTCACCAATCACACCATCAGTGATAGTAATATCTTTATCTTCTGTCCCATAACTTCTAATATTAGTACTTTCAGGACTTTTGTTTATTACTTCTTTCTCCATTTCCCTCCTTTTCTCCATTTGGCATGGTTCTCTTTTCTGGGTGTATGAAAAAATCATCTTCAAAATTATCCAAATTTTCAAAACCTTGTTTATCCTTGCCCTGAGAATATATCTCCCCCACTTCCTTTATAACTACCCCATCTATAACTTAAATGCCTCCTGTACTGGTGTTTGTCCCTCTGTAGTTTTTTGTGTTTTCGTTCAAAAGCCTTCTTAGCTCTAACTTCTGCTAATGAAAACTGTTTGAAGTATAATTTTTCCCATTGTGGAAAAGCCAAATCCTGTAAAATTAAGTTATTGAGTTTCTCAACATCAGATATAAAATTACATAACTTAATATCATTATACTTAATTAGCAATTTCATAAACTCTATACTAAAATTATCAAATAATGAGTTGAACTCAGATTCAACTTCCGTACTAAGATCAATGCCCAAAGGAATCTTGAAGAACCTCAAGCCCATTGGTACTATTCCTATTGATATGCAATGATTTAAATATGCATTGTCCAATTTCAGGGCATTTATAGTATTCAATTTTTTACCAAAAGAATAGATAATGTCCCTTAAAGTTCCTTGACATTCAAAGCGAAACTCAATAGGATTAGCGCTGGGTACATTATCAAATTTACTGTCATGACCAATAAAATCTTGTAAAGCTTTATGTCTGTTGCTAACCTCGGAGTTAAATGCTTTTTTATCAAAATTGCGGACAGTACCTTGTTGTATTTTACGCTCCCCGGACACATGTGCATAAGTCCGGACTGGTTGCGTATTTTTTGGTTTAGTACCTGTACGCCTCACTTCCTCGGTAATGTTTCCAAAAGAAAAGTCAAAAGTAAAATCAGTCGCATCAGCTCTATTATTGTCCGATGTTCCGACTGTGCATGGTAAGTCTATCCCACATGCTGTTGAAAAACACCGATCCTGACCGTTAGGTATTCCTGGAGACGAAGTAGTGGGTGTCTCAACACTAAAATGTTCGTTAGGACTCTTACGAACAATTCCTTCCCCCACCAGAACACATTTTGAAACAAAACCAGAAATATTGGCATCAAAGGTTCTCTCCTGCGATTTTCCCCCTACGGGGACCTTGCTGAACAACTCCACTATTTTGGCTACCTCCCCACGCAAAGATGAAACTTCCGCTCGTAAGCTGGCTATTTCGTTGCAATAATCGGGCGGGGTGCCACTGGAAGGACTGTGAGAGGAATCCCTAACCACAACAGAAAAAATACATTTGGATCAACTAAAACCACGCATGTGAAACACAGCAACTCCAAACGCCACCGCTGCCTCACACAGTAAACTTCAGCACAGTAACAGGCAATAAAATCTCCGAACCAGAAGTAAAATATATGATTTAATGTACAAATAATTAAGCGCTTTCACTCGACGTAGCGAGCTTCATAAGAACAATTAATTAGTCAATAAACACTCAATTTATATACCTAATTTGGTGCCAAAAAGTGCAAATCTTAAAACTATAACAATAGTTAACTATTATTGCAACGAAATAGCCAGTTTACGAGCGGAAGTTTCATCTTTGCGTGGGGAGGTAGCCAAAATAGTGGAGTTGTTCAGCAAGGTCCCCGTAGGGGGACAATCGCAGGAGAGAACCTTTGATGCCAATATTTCTGGTTTTGTTTCGAAATGTGTTCCGGTGGGGGAAGGAATTGTTCATAAGAGTCCTAATGAACATTTTAGTGTTGAGACACCCACTACTTATTCTCCAGGAATACCTAACGGTCAGGATCGGGGTTTTTCAACAGCATGTGGGATAGACTTACCATGCACAGTCGGAACATCGGACAATAATAGAGCTGATGCGACTGATTTTACTTTTGACTTTTCTCTTGGAAACATTACCGAGGAAGCGAGGCGTATAGGTACTAAACCAAAAAATACGCAACCAGTCCGGACTTATGCACATGTGTCCGGGGAGCGTAAAATACAACAAGGTACTGTCCGCAATTTTGATAAAAAAGCATTTAACTCAGAGGTTAACAACAGACATAAAGCTTTACAAGATTTTATTGGTCATGACTGTAAATTTGATAATGTACCCAGCGCTAATCCTATTGAGTTTCGCTTTGAATGTCAAGGAACTTTAAGGGACATTATCTATTCTTTTGGTAAAAAATTGAATACTATAAATGCCCTGAAATTGGACAATGCATATTTAAATCATTGCATATCAATAGGAATAGTACCAATGGGCTTGAGGTTCTTCAAGATTCCTTTGGGCATTGATCTTAGTACGGAAGTTGAATCTGAGTTCAACTCATTATTTGATAATTTTGGTATAGAGTTTATGAAATTGCTAAGTAAGTATAATGATATTAAGTTATGTAATTTTATATCTGATGTTGAGAAACTCAATAACTTAATTTTACAGGATTTGGCTTTTCCACAATGGGAAAAATTATACTTCAAACAGTTTCCATTAGCAGAAGTTAGAGCTAAGAAGGCATTTGAACGAAAACACAAAAAACTACAGAGGGACAAAGACCAGTACAGGAGGCATTTAAGTTATAGATGGGGTAGTTATAAAGGAAGTGGGGAGATATATTCTCAGGGCAAGGATAAACAAGGTTTTGAAAATTTGGATAATTTTGAAGATGATTTTTTCATACACCCAGAAAAGAGAACTATGCCAAATGGAGAAAAGGAGGGAAATGGAGAAAGAAGTAATAAACAAAAGTCCTGAAAGTACTAATATTAGAAGTTATGGGACAGAAGATAAAGATATTACTATCACTGATGGTGTGATTGGTGAATGCAGAAATTTTAAAATTTTTAATTACAGCAATATTAAGTTAGAGAAGGCACATTTCAGCCTCTTTTCTAAGGGTATGAAATATATACCCACTCCCAGATTTAATTTAGTGGATAGTGTACTTGAAGTTAAGCAGTACACTAGAAAGCTTAATTTGGCTATTATGTTTGATAATAAGGAACGCAGCACTACTGATCAACTTCAGAAACTTAGGAAGAAAAGTTCCTTTGTTCCCCCTTATAACACTAGTGTTTTATCTTATGATAGGAAGGTTATTAGGGAGATTTATAAGGTTAGTAACAACATCAAGAAGTATAAAATTCAAAACAATCTTTCTGAAGTAGAATATAGGACGCTATATGATCTTCAAAATGATCACAGTGTTAGGATCATGAAACCAGATAAAGGTGGCAGCATTGTGTTCTATGATGCTTTGACATATAGCGCTAATATTCATGATATACTTCACAATTCTGGTAATTATACGGTGATCTCTCTGAATGAAGTACATATAGCCTATAGAAGAATAGATATGTACTTGGAGGAGTATTTGTTAGAACAGAGAATATCAGAGGAGTTATATGACTACATGACGGTTGCATCTCCTATACTAGCCACCATCATAGGCATACCTAAGGTCCATAAGGATCATATTAACCCTCCATTTCGTCCGATTATATCTGGGAGCAAATCCAGGACTTTTTCTATAGGAGTAGTGATAGATACCTATTTATGAGGATTTGCAGCATTTGGTGAAGGACTCATGGGAATTTTTGAAAAATTTTCCAGTTTCATTGTATAGGAAGGACCTGCTCTTCACCTCTATTGATGTGATTGATCTGTTTAGTAGTATCCCTGTAGAGGAAGGTCTTGAGGCCCTTACTAGGACTTTAAGAAAACACACTAAGATGACTTGGGATAGGATGTCACTATTGGTTGAACTTATGAGCATTGTGTTAGATAATAATTTTATCTTTTATGAGGGGGAAATTTTCAAGCAAACCAGGGGTGTAGCTATGGGAGCAGCATGCGCTCCCATATTTGCAAACCTTGTTATGCTAGATTGGGAAGAAAGCACTATATTTTCTAGTGTTTACTTCAAGAAGGTGACCTATTCCCGCTTTTTGGACGACATCTATATTTTATGGAATGGGGACAGTGATTCATATATGGCTTTTGTCTCTTACTTGAATACTAGTAGCGACTTCCTAAAATTTACATCTGTTTTCAGTAGTACAGGTGTGCCTTATTTAGACACCTTTATTTCTGTTGAGAACAATAGTTTTAAATCCACTATATATAGGAAGGCTACATTTACTAATTCTTACTTGGATTACAACAGTTATCACCCAGTAAGAATGAAAAGAAACATTTTTAAGGGCCAATGTATTAGGGCCATTAGAATGACTTCTAAATATGAAGACATGATTAGTGAGATTGAACATATTACTGCCCTTTTTAGTGACAGGGGATATGATGTAGATTTGTTGAAGGATGTAACTACATATGTAGTCAGCCAGTGGGGGATAAAATATATACCATTACTTGGGGCAAATAAGAGCTACAACCTAACAATATGGCTAAGGGTATTACCGAACAAGCAAGTGGTAATAATACTTACGCAATAGAGAACAAATACTATAAAAGAGCATGTATTATTGAATATGGACCATTCAGCCATGTTATTAAGGATATTTTGGTCAAAAACTGGCATATTTTAACTGGCGTAAGTGACATAGCCAATATTGTGGGCAGTAGACTACAATTTGTTAACAAAATGGGCAAGAATTTGAAAAGTTTATTAGAAGGGGCAAAAAAGATAAGAGACAGGAGTTTGGCTCACACTACTAAATGTGGGGCTTGCCATCAATGTCCCTCTATCTGTGTGGATTGTAGTGTAACATTGAACAACATCAATAAAACCAATTTACAGTTTTCTAAGGGGAATTGTAGATCAAGTACGTTAGTATATGTAGCATTGTGTTCGGTCTGTTCTTCTTACTATATCGGTAAGACCGGAAGACAACTTAGGCAAAGAATATATTCACATTTGTATTGTATTAAAAAGGACACCAAAAATGCCTTGTCTAAGCACATCCTTGAAAATGGCGTAGATCACACTTTTAAATTTGCCATATTAGAGATGGTAAACAGCAATCCTAGAGGTGGGAATATTAAGAACTACTTAGCATATAGGGAACTATGGTGGCAGGTTTTCACAGATGCCACTACACCTCCAGGGATAAATGATTATTTCTCAATTAAACCACTTCTTTTATTAGATGGTAAATGACAATTTTTAACAAATGTTTCTAAATATATATACTTTTTAATTGTTTCAAGAGAATTGTTATAGTTTTAAAATTTGCACTTTTTGGCGCCAAATTAGGTATATAAATTGAGTGTTTATTGACTAATTAATTGTTCTGATGAAGCTCGCTACGTCGAGTGAAAGCGCTTAACTATTTGTACATTAAATCACATATTTAACTTCTGGTTCGGAGATTTTATTGCCTGTTACTGTGCTGAAGTTTACTGTGTGAGGCAGCGTTGGTGTTTGGAGTTGCTACTTTTGTACTGGAAAATCACTAGAGAGAAGTTAGAAAGTAATGAGACAAACTTCAGTTTCAGACTTCTTAAACCTCAGAACATTTTGATGCAAAAAAATTCTCTTGATTCTGTCAGCTGTCTAACTTTGCAACACCAAAATATGTGAAGAGCACAATTAGAATATACTAAGCACTAAGGCAGATATGCACCCTGAGCAGCGACACAAAAGCTTATGTATCCCTCAATTCAAATGATAAAAAGCAATGCTATGGCACAGATATCACTTGCACAGAGTGGTTTGTGGGGGGGGGGGGCAGGAAGCCTAGGCTGACACAAAATGTAAGACCGTGCATGTGAGTAAGAAATAGAAACAGACAGACGTTTGGCTAAAGTAACAAATGACCAGTGCGACAGAATGAGCTTGATGCCTCCTACATGAGCACTGTAACTGGTGTGTGTGTGTGTGTGTGTGTGTGTATGGGCCCTTCAGTTGAACTTGGTGTGTGAGTGTATGCACGAACACAGCCAAGCTGTGTGACAGCTCTATGTCTTGGTATGTCAGACAGGTTTGAGCTGTGCATGGTAGAGGTGGCAGGTCATTGTTGTCATTCCTGACTAAAAGACCTGGTTCTCCCGGGAGTTGCAGTGGCATGTCCATGCCCCCCTTCAGATGCACTGCTGCTGCTGAATGGGACTGAAGTCTGGCAGATGATGTCTCCAATGAGGACAGACAGGGCCACGGCCCCATAGTCTGCCATGTCTGAGAGTGGAGACCTCAACCAGTGATGAAGCAGTGGAAGTAGACCCCCTATGGGAGTATCATGTGGCACGGCCACATCAGCTAACATCAGATGATGTTGCTGACCTATGCTTAACATGGATGCCATCCCTTCACAGCAGACGTTCCATCACAGACACTGCCCATTCCAATGTGTCAATCATCTAGTCAAAAGAATCAGCAACATGGTGCAGACAGTCACTCATGTCATTCTGTGCAACATCTACAACCCTAATCATCACTCTGGAGTAGCTATTGGAACATACCTGTGCCTCCATGATGGACCAAAACATACGATGAGTGGCATGGGAAGACAAACCTGCATCAGGTGGAGGATGGAAAGCAGGCCTCCTACGATCACCCCTAACAACTCTCCTGTGTGGCATCTTGCCCACACTTTGGTTACAGCCATAGCCAACTGGTACTGAAGCCACAGTAACCACATTAACCTAATTGAGAGCATCACCCTCTACCTGTCCAATATTTGGGGGCTCATTGGAATGTGTTGGCATAGGCCTACTGGCCATGTCTGATGGAATTATAGGAGATGGCTGAATGTCACCCTTAGTGTCAGATTCAATCTCTGCAGCCCCCTCCACTGTGCTTCTGTTTGGCCACCATCATCATCTGCTGATACACTGACATGAAGTGGTAGGAGTCCCACACTTCCACTGTCAGGATCACCTGTGATAATAAGCAGCAAACACAGGAAAGCAATTAAAACCTACACTGCTATAGTCCAATATATGCTAACAACCTAACAGTGGTACCTCTATTACAGACAGTATAACAATATACACAACAGTCCTGATCCCCACATCAGAAAATAAGTATTACTTTTAACTCCTCATCAGTACTGACAAAAAATGTTTGGCTTACCTTGTATAGATGTTTGTCTGCTTGCTGTGTGTGATGGTCCTGGAGAAAGATAAGCAAAAGGTAAGGACACCAGCATCACAAAGAAGATCAACAAAGGGGAGTTTAAAATTTTGCCCTTTATATGTCCATTAACCACACTTTTAACAAGAACTTGCAGGACACGTCCTTGCTGAGCCCATGTGTAATCAACCTGAATGTGTTAACTTCATCAAAGAAGTATTGCCCCAAAAAATTACAGTTAAAAATGTTAAACAGAAAATTGTATTTGTTGTTAATATTTTACTATCCATTTTCTGTCAATATTTTACTATCCAAGACATATTTAACAATTGATATAGTCACGCCTACCTGGAAGCTCCCCATGGGACATACTTGTCCTCCCTGAAACAGCAGCACCAATGTCAATAGCATACTCATGCTATGGTGCACTTTCTTGTGTGCTGTCTAGATCCCTGACAGTGGGCAGGAACTCTTCATCTGGTGTCATTGTTGGCTCTGCAGCACCCCCCCCCCACATGGTCACGGGCCACTTCAGCTACTATCCTCCAGTCTGATGAAATCATGTTAGTGTCTCTATGGTGCACCTGGTCATATGTCCTGCTGTGTCCTTCCACTGCATTAACGTCAGCTATGATCTGCTCCTAAATTCACATTCTGCTAGACATATCTCCACACTCCCTCTCAAGCAGAAAGGAACCATGTCACTTAAATGCTTCCACAATTACCTGACTGTACAGTCAGGTAAGCATACCCACAACCACAGCTGTTAACAATCAACTTCTACTCTCTAGAAATATTTTGAGCTGTGGATTGGTATAGTGGTAAAGGTGTTTACCTTACAGACACAAGGTACAGTGTTTGATTCTCATACTTTGAAAGGTAAAGTGGCTAGGCTTAAAATGGCCTACAACAGTGGCTAGCCTAGTACTTATCTAAGAGGCTATACTGTAATGCATCTGGGTCTGAGTATGTAGTATAATTTGCTATTAAGTCTGTGCAGTGCTGGGCACGGTTTCTGAGGTTTTGAACATAGTTAAAGAATGCCTGTTGTTATCCTTCAACTGGGTGGCTGATTTTATCTCATATTTGGCTTTTTGATTTCACTGCGATCTAGAGTTCCTTGTTCAGTTTAAGAAAAGCATTTTTGTATCTTGAAAGTATTTTTTTTTTTTGTTTTGCATGCAGCAAGTTATTTTTTAATTTTATTATAGCACCTGTTTATATTAGGATTCTACTACAGGGGGTTATTTTTGAATTTGGCATTGTAATAATTTCTGAGGACGATAGATGCATCTATGCAACTATTTACATGTGCTTAGAATTTGCCAGTTAAGGATGTCAAATAAGCAGTGGGGTTCATACCTGTCAACATCTTAGAAAAACAAATCTGTGCAAACATTGGGGCAGGGGGATCAAAGGCCCAAAAATAGGTATACATTTTAAATGTTACTCTCATAAAGTTAGAAAGTTGCTAGACTAAAAGGTTTTGCATTAGCATACATTTTCTGAATACCACAAAGTGTTTCATTTAGTGAATTCAATCCTCATGGATCTGCCAGAAAACCACCAATTTTTTATGGAACAGACCAAAACTATGAGGCAAAAATCTGGACATCATGTTAATGCCTGGACAATTGAGAGGTATGCTGGTATCCTCGAGATGGAAGGGGCTTTTGAAAATAGCCAGGTCATCACTCAGTTTTAGTAGATAAGCCTTTGCATAATTTCTGAATACTGATGTATTCAAAGTTGATTCAGACTTTAGTCTTATGCAGTATGTGAATGATTTGCAGCATCTCTCTCAACTGGCTAGATTTTTGCAGAATGTCCAGATCTTTGATTCACATTTTTGATTTGCTCCTCATAAAACGTGTGGTTTTCTGAGGGATTACTGAGGGTTGAAGTCACTAATTAATGATATACATTTGAATTTCTGACTTCATATCCTTCAGAAAAATGTGTGTTACTGCAAAAATCTGTTACTGTATCAATTTTCTAAATTTATATTTGCAAAATTTAAAATATGACCCAATTTATGTGCCCTTATCACACAATTTTAGGCTTTGTTCAGATTTTTTGCAGTAAGAGTTTAAGGGTTATGATTTGTGGTCTGATTTGACCACAGAGGACATTAAATTTGGTTGGGTGCAAAACTGACCCATATTGGTAATGACAAAATCACATTGCTCATTTCACTGTCTGAGTTCATTGACATTTTTATTATTATTAATGTGTACTTATTGATATGCCACGATATAATCTTGTCCAGCGACATTATCTCATAATGACATAAAGGTTATTATCCGGATACAAAAGGCCACCCATGCCTACCTGAATGAGTACAGTATTCCTCTTCTACCTTGCACATTTTTACATTACTCTAACTGTTCGGTACTTGCCAAAGGAAGCAGTAGACCCTCCATTTGGATAGAAAACGCTTTGGGTCATTGCCATAGCTTGCGAACAAACCCTGTAGTAGAAGAGAATATTGTACAGCACTAGTAAAACTTACTGGGATTTTTTGGGCCCATGGAGCTGCTGGCCTTCATTGTGCTCATCTACTTCTTCATGAGGATATGAGGTGGTTGCTCTCAAAGCCTAATATCATATTATCTTAACTTGATGGGGGTTTCAAAGATATAGTCGAATGTCTTGGTAGCTATGTATGTCATCTGATTTGGAATTAATGCACCAGTGATTCTTACAACACTACAGTGATAGGAGTTCTTGGTTGACTGGAAATTTAACACATGTATTGGTGGTGGTATTGTCTTTCGACTTTTCCTGGTTTTGGTATTCTTATGAATTTAAATTATAATATCACTATATTTGTAGATGGGTATGTATGTAATTTTAATGGCTACTCCCTGTGTACTGCCCCTTTGCAGTATGCACAATGTCTAGAAATTTTACCACAGACAGCAATTTAATTTTGCCTTATCTCAGTTGCATTCAAGCAGCTTAATCTGCTCCCAGCTACTGTCATTTTCAATTCTGTGACCATAAGCTTGTCATGTCGGCAGCTTGCACACCAAGACTGACTAAAATATTGTTGAGCTCGGAGGGATAATCTAGTTCAAAGAATAATGCAACAGCTGTATACAGGATAAAATCAGACTGGCAAAGCCATGTAAGGAAAATGTCCATGACCTCAAAAGTAAATAGTATGACACTGCATAAATTTACTGTAGATGCACTTCATACAGCTACCTAGAATTTAATCACACAAGCATGTCTTAGCCCAACTAATCTGCCCATTAAGGTGCATCTTATTTAAAGAAAAGCTCATTGCTAATCAGATTCCTACCTTTTCTTACATTCCACTATAAATGACTTTGATTATATCTATTTCTGGATTCTAACATGTTATTGTTTCACAGCTTTCTGAGGAAAGCAATTTCATGCATTTGCAACTCACTGCAACAAAAAAAAAAAAAAAAACTCTTACGATCATAAGAAGTTACTTAGCTAAAGGCCAAAGAACCTTTTTTAAGCCTAGCCATTCATACCCCAATTTTTATAATTATCAGTGCCCTAGGACTAGAAAAACTTTGGCATATGCCTGTGCCTTAGGGCATCTACAAGCTGCTCCAGTTCGTAAAGTCCAGAGGAGACAAGCCAGGGGTGAATTTACAGTTTCCCTTCTACTGGTCCAAACTGCATTTGAATGGGATTAGAGAAGAGTTCTGCTTGACATAAATGGGAAGTGTGCTCCAGAGAGTATCTGTTCCTCCAACACATTTTGCTTATGTCACAGATGAGGTTTAGATCCTTAGATCAGGTAATTCCAGTGCTGTTTGTGAATGTATCAGATTAATCAGGACTGGATGGGAGAATGCCTTGTAGCACAGGCATAGAGCACCTGTCAGTAGTCTGCAGGAGACTCAGTACAGGGACAGGGCTTTGAAGCAGTCCACATATGACATGTTATTTACACCCTGTATTCTTTTAGTGAGGAACCTGTGTCTCTGCTCTAGCTGTTGGTACATGCGTGGTTAGGTACATGTCGAAGGATGCATTACACTAGATTATTGGTCTAATGAGAGCTGAGTATAGTGGGGCTATGATCTCCTTAGAACTGGATACCTTGCCATTACTTATAAGTTACACCATGTAGAAAGATCTTCTTACCACCATGGCACAAAGGTTCACAGATCAGTACTAGGTAGGCTAACTGCCTTTGTGGGTTATTTTAAGCTTAACCAATTAACCCATGTGAGAATCAAACCCTGCAACTTGTGCCTATAAGGCAAATATCTTAACCATTATGCCAACCTAAATGACATACTAATGAATTATTATGTCTTCATAGGTAACTACTATCCTAACTGCCCTTCTTTACATTTTAAGCCTAGCCAGTTTCTTTCAAAGGTTATTCTCAGATTGGGTGCCTTCTGTGCAGAGTCTGCATGTCCTCCCTGCATTCGTGTAGGTTTCCTCTGAGTGCTCCAGTTCCTCCTGCATTAGAAAGACATGCATCTGAAGCTTTTCTCCCCAGGCCTCCGGTGAAAATTGGCTCATTCCAAGAAGGATTTTCACGGTAAATAAATAAAATATTGAAGAAGTTCACCAGGTTTAGTAGGCAATAACAGCCGTTGACAAAACCAAGCAGGGATGGGGTCCTTTTTTTTTTTTCTTTTTTTCCTATGTCAGGATCATTATAATTCTTTCCATGACTTTGCATGTAAGATTAGACAAACTTACAGGTCTGTAGTTCCCTGGATCTGTTGATGATCCACCTTTGTGTAGCAGGGTAACAGTTGCAGTCTTTAATTCCCTAGGGATGAAGCTGTCTGGAGGCTGTGGTTCAACAGAGATTCTGGTGGGCCTGACAGGTCATGCTTGAAGCTGTTTAGGAGGCATCCAAGGATATTACCAGGGTTCACTGATGCAGTGTTTATCAATGTGGAAAGTGTGGTGAGGACCTGCTCTTTAGTGATAGTTGGAAGAGAAATGGTACAGGGTATTTCCTGGGGAGTAACTGGCCATCTCAGAGCCATATGGATTCTGTCTTCTGCTTTGCACCTTATTGTTCTTGTTAACACTTGAGTAAAACTACCATTCAGTACTCGCTCATCTTGGACATTTATTTATTTATTTATTTCCAGTTTGATAACCGGGGAAGTCCACTGGGCCCGAAAGCCCATTTTCAGTGGAGGCCCGGGGAGAAAAGCTCCATGATAATACATTACACACAAAAACACAGCCGAAAAGCTCTAAACTAATACATTACACACAAAAACACTCTCTGTTCTAATAGCATAATACTTTAACAATCTCCAAACAAAAATGAAGTGCATTGGGCACTATACATAAGAAAATGATATATTAATGATATATTAGACATTGGTAACTATTTTAGCAATTAAATGTTTCTGTCAAGACTTTTCTCTCTATACTTACAGGCTGAGAGGTATGCCTTCACTTATAACTGAAGTGCCACAAAATCACATGAAATGAATTTTTTTGCATGTATGTTCGTATTAACTAGGCAGTCATTTTTTTGTAATTACAGTAAAATCTGAGTTTACTGGAACTCAAGCAACCAACACTGTGAAGCAATTGGCAAAAAAAACATCGGAGAACTACAGTACAATTTTCATGTGTTGCACTTTGTTTTCTCCCGCAGAAATATACCTTACATTTTTAGTTTTAGAGTTTTAAAAAGGAAGATAGGAATAAAGTTCCTTTCTCCCCAACCAGAGAACAAGTCAAACTAAACAAATAGTATAGGGTACAGTAATAGTCTGGCCTATTTTTAATAACTCAAACAACCAGAAACTACAGTTATCTGACATGTACCAATCCCCATGGGTGCCGGTTAACTCAGAGTTTTCTGTAGAACTAGCCAGTATAATTTTAACTGACATTCATACATACATACATAAACAGACACACATTTTATGTGAAATTGTGATTTAATTTATTTAAAAAATAAACAAGCAAGCAGACACACTGGTCTCATGTGAAGACATGGTTTTATTTATTTGACTATTTTGCAAATAATGACTTATCTAGGCATACATAGCTATTTTTGATATAATGTAACAGTTTTACAGTGAAACAGTGTAAATTGCAACTGAGAGCAAATGTGATATTTTGTTGCAAACAGAGAATTTGCTGATCAATCAAGACAATGCAAGATATATGTAACATACACTCAGCTTAAAGAATACCATTGCACTTAAAAATAAAACATAAATAAAAAATGATTGCATCCTTGTATATGCAACACAGCCAGTCGATTAGACAGCTTATTTATATTTACACATTTTACATACATGTATATGCATACATACATACAAATATTTCAGGCATGGGCAATGATGCCCTTATAGTTTCCAAATGTACCACAACAGTAATTTCAGTGAAGAAGACATTATTAAAAAAATCCTAAAGTAGTGCTTACTTTATTATAATTAGAAATGTTATTCCATGTGTCAGCTATTCTTACAGAGAACAAGTTACTACATCTCTCATTCCTGTAATGTCTCTACACAGGTTGTCTGATTCTTAATTACTTTTTGATAACTGTAAACATTCCTACAGGTAGTAGTCTCTAATTACGATCTTCTTAAGATCTCCACTTAAATATCAATATGAAATGCAGTAAAAAGTTCAAATATTTTAATCGTTTGTAATAACTGAAACTTTCAGACCTGTGCTTGCCCTTGGAATATTTTCGCTGTGCTCTTTTCAATATACCTATGCTAATTTTATTATAAGATTTTTAACCATTATTCCATCCTGTAATTTGGGTCTAGTGTAATGTACAATCCATAATCATCATTTCAGATTTCCATTTCTTTATAAGTCTTTCTTATTTTTTATTTTTATAGCCTACAGTTTTAAAAATGATCATTAACCAATTTACTGGTATGATTAAAAAAAAAAAAAAAACCCTCAAAACTGGATCTACCCATATACCCAGGTTATTAAACGAATCCACATTTTAAATCACCGAGTGCTATATTAATTATTCATTCTTCAATCTCTCTGAAATCTCATAGGCTTTGCTATTGAAAAATTTATCAAGATATTATTCTCCTGTGCCCAAATGGTTTGCAGTACTCAAGTTATTTTGTCCCATCTGTGACAGACATAACATGTTTACCTATTTAAATTACCTGCATGCAGACAACAGAGCACCACAAATTAAAAAAATAGATCAGAAAGATGTGATGTAAAAAGTTACAGGCCTGAGTGAGAGCTCTATAGGACACACTGACTGTAACCTAGAGATTCACCTGTCCAGCTAATGTGTCTGTCATGTCCTATTTGTAAGCCATGCGGCTATCCATCTTATCAAAATTACATCAGTAAATAGTTGTTCTAATGCACTGACCACTGTTTTGTGTATGATTTTATGAAAGGCTGACATTAAGTCTGTATAAATTACACCACAGCACCACTTGTCATTTATAACTGTTATTGTATTATTACAGAACATCATGTTATAGGTAGTTATAGATCTATTTTCAGCCTATGCATGCTTATATGTAGTTCCAAGTCCTAGTCTTCTCAATTCTGATGACACATTATGCAAATAACCTTCTCGATTGTTTTTCCACAAAAAGAAAGTAAAGTTATGGGTCTCTGTGACTCTGGGTTTGTGCTGTTCCCCTATCCCTTAGATATGGGATGCACACACATTTCCAATCTTGAGAAATCTCCTCATACTTTAATGCCTGGTGAATAACAAATACAATGATGCTGCAAATTTCATGCCAAAGTGTTCTCAGGTCATTGTTGCTAATTCTATTTCATCCCTGTACTTTGTGTCCAATGTGCATATTTATTTTTCAATATAATTTAATCTCAGCATCGAAGTTTACGGGATATTATTAGCACAAACTTTCACCACCTTTGTGCAACCAAAACTGTTTTGAATAACATTTTGTAAATGTATTTAATGTATTTATAATCTGTTGTGTTGGAGAATATATTTTACATTCTACACAATTTGTTAGTTTGTAGGTTTTCAGTCCTACCACATCGTGTGTGTGTGTGTAATATATATATATATATATATATATATATATATATATATATATATATATATATTATAGACAAATAGGTATATGTATATAATGATTTTTTTATTATACGCAATGTCTTTATATAAGATTTTTCCAAATTTTTCCAGATCTTGTCTCACACTATGTTTAATTTGTTTATCCAGCATTATTAGTTTGGTCTACAAAGTTAAAGTTCTAGTTTGCTATCACTTCTATTTCTTATATGTTTATCTATCATTGTGCTTGAATTCCATTTCGCTTGACATTCCTTCAGAAGGTGGTATAATACTTTAGTCTATTTTACATTTTCTGTTTGTATCTTGTACCAGTGAGGTCAAGTGTGACTGGAGAGAGTCTTGTCAGCCAGTCCACTTACATGGTTACCAAACTGAAATTAATATGTAAACAAACAACCAACCAAAGAGCTGAATAATGGGAATAAATTAAATGATTTCATACAGAGATTCATGGTACCTTAGAGAGTACAGTACAAATCTATTTGTTGTTTTACTTTTTTATTAAAATGCACAGTTAAATGTTTGCTTATAAGTACTATGTAATCTGTGTACATTGTTGATACTCTTACAGGACATAAAACACAGTAGGTGTGTATTCAGAAATTAAAAATAACACACTATGCAACACTAAATTTTGCAGTAAGCGTTATCATGCAGGCATACTTTCTCAACCTCTTAGAGCAAGAAATCTGGTTAAAGCCATAAATAATTGGGGGGGGGGGGGCAAAGGCCCAAAAATAAGGACACTTTTTAAATATTGCTTTTACAAACTTAGAAAATTGATGGTTTTGCATTAGCAAGGATTTTCTAAAGGGTATAAAGTCTGAAACTCAAATGTCTGTCATTATTTTCGGGCTTCAGTGATTTGTCACAAATTCACAATTTTATGAGAAACAGACCAAAAGTATGAGGCAAAAATCTGTATAGTTGAGAGGTATGCATGCAGGACATATCCAGTTCAGAGATATTTATAGCACAATCATATGAATATGAAAATTTGTGTGGTCATTAGTATATACTTTCATAAGCACCATATTGTGGGTGAACATGAAAATATTTTATTTGATATGTGTGAAAATGGATGTTAGTGTCAACCATGTCTGTTAATTATAAGATGTATACATATGTAAATAAACTGCACATGAGTATGCATACACATAGGCATATGCATACACATTACTCACGCAAAAAAGCATAAAGACTGGCATGTACACATACACATGTGTATGTATGTGTGTATGTATGTGTGTATGTATGTGTATCTAATTATACATTGAGATATGTATGTAAATATGCAGGTACAAACAGAGTCACTAATCATGTTTTACATTTGCCATTATTAGTTTAGATGATTTAGGTGATAATAATGATAATCACCAATGAGTTTGTGCGATGCTTTGTGTTTTGAACAAATTCATTGGTGATTATTCACTGTACACAGACACACACACACACACATATATATATATATATATATACATATATACATATGCTCAGAATACATTATCGATTAAATGTAGATGTAGTTATACAAATGTGGGTGTGGATAGCACAGTGGAGGACAGGGTCAGCACAGTAATGTGATGCAGGCTAGTCAGCACCCAGATGTGCTAAAAGAATAATTCCATGCTGTAGGATAACAGAACTGTTTTGTGTTGTTGGGAAAGTGAAATGACAGAAAATCATGTATACAGTGTATGAATGTAGGTCTATATCACATAGTTGAACTGTCATAAGTTCGACTATGTAAATACTGAACCCGGAAGTTCGAAATGTACGAACTTTGAATGCTCAGAACAGCAATTTATTCCCAGGAAAAAAAATCGCTGTTCCAATACAAAACGTAAATACACACAAACACTTCAGACTATTACTAATGTGGAGGGCTTCGCTCCCCACACCCCCCCTACTTAAATATACCAACGCCGAGATCGCACCACAGTGGAGGAAATAGCAAAGCTGTGGAAACAGCCCATCAAATTTTTCCCTGGGAAGAAATTCGGTGTTCCGCAGCTTTGTTATTTTTACATTTCGAATTTCCCAGTTTGATGTTTCAGTGTTCGGACACTTGTGTGTTCGAACTAATGATCTAGACCCTACGAACGTTGTACTACCTGGCATAATGCTATTGTATTCTATAATAAGTCATTATGGCTACATTACTCTTTACTGACCCTCAGCATTATGTCAGACATTTGCATAGACCTAAAATGCGACAACAACACACTTTCCATACCTTGTGTGTACTGTTGTAGACATTTGACAAGGTGATGGCAGCCCTATACTTGGACTGACACAACATGTCCTTGTTTTCATTTGATGCACTCAGGTATGGGGTGTAGCACTTTACAGCTTATCATCAGTGCATAGCAATGAGAGCAATCACCAGAGGTGACATATTGAGTGGGAACACTGTTCTGTCACTGGCATGATATCTGCACTCCAGCTGTCTAGACGATACATTTAGTGTGAGTAGAATATTTCTCATTCAGGGGCTGGGGTGTGCTTGTATGGTTTTGGCAATCTAGAAGTGTACTGGCACGCCTTATGTAAATGTTGTTGCTCATTCATGTCATGCCAAGGTCTTCCAGGATGACAGTATTGCATCTGTGTATGTTTTTAGGCATTTGTCGCTTCTCTGAACTACACAAAGTACAGTTATGTACACTTACCATAAATGTAGATGTTCGAGTGTATTCACTGTCGCAGTCATTACATTAGGGTAATCTGCTGGCAGGTTGCCCTCAGTCGGCCTGATCAACAAAGTCTTGGGTCCTGTGTCAGTTGCTGTCCCTTCTTCCATGACGTCAGGTCATCAGGGGTATTAAAACATTCAGCAGACACCATTACATTAGTTTTTCTTGCCCCAGATGCCCCCCAAATGGGGAGCAAATTAAATTAAAAACACAAAAATATACCTCCAACCAAAAGTAAATACACAAAAAAGGCTTTTAAGCATAGTAAAAGAAAGTAGAGGTATAGCCAGAGAAAAACAGGGGGCTGGAGGGAGGGTAACCAGGATTGCAACAGTGAATAAACTTGAACATCTACATTTATGGTAAGTGTACACAACTGTACTATGTTCTTCATGTTTCACTGTTGCAGTCATTACATTTGGGTAGATTCCCAAAGCTATGGTTGGGAGGAGGAAATTATACAGCATTAGGACCAGCTGTAAGGCCCTGCAAAACAGCAGTGGCAAAGCCAGGTCTGGATTTAGAGAAAATTGGTAAATGATGATGCTTGGTGAAAGTATGTACATAACTCCAGGTAGCAGCTTCTAGTATATCCCTGGTAGGAACACCTCTGAGAAAGGCTGCAGAAGTAGATGCAGCCCTGGTGGAATGAGATCTGATCTCCTGGGAGATAGGTTTATAGGTTTTCCATGGTGCTTATAGCAGAAATGAATGCAATGGCTTATCCATTTAGAAATGGTTTGTTACTAGCAATTGTTCAGATTTTCTTCGAAGTTTAGTTCAGTCCAAGTAGAATCCAAGTTGTCTTAGCACGTCCAAGGAACGCAGAATCCATTCCCCTTTGTTCTGTGGATTGGGATAGAAGGTTGGCAAATGAATGGACTGATTAAGAGCCACACTGGAAACCACATTGGGCATGAAGGATGGATTGGTCCTCAGAGATACCCTGTCCACATGAAAGATGATGAAAGGCTCCACTGCCATAAGGGTCTGTAATTCAGATATCCTTCTAGCTGAAGTGATTGCTAAAAGGAAGGCTGTTTTCCAAGAAAGAAATTTTAAGTCTGCAGTAGCAGCTGGCTCGAAAGGAGGTAGAGTGAGCTTCTCCAAAACAAAGTTAAGGTCCCAGGCAGGGGTAGGAGCTCTCCTGGGTGGTCTCAAGTTCTTTGCCCCTCTGAGATACAGCTTGAGCAGGGGATGAGAAAAGAGGGGTGGGTTCTGTGTTAGAGTGAGCTGAAATAGCTGAAGCGTGGATTTTAATAGAGGAAAAAGACAGGCCCTTGTGAAGCATCTCAGTTAAGTATTGCAAAATCTGAGGTAAATTGGGCGCTGCTGTGCTCATCCCTAAAGATTGGTTCCAGGCACATAATCTTTTCCATTTGTCAGCATAAGATTTTCTAGTATTAGGTCTTCTCGCCTCCAAGATGACATCCATCACAGGTTTGCTGAGGGATGCCAAGGGTGAATTTAAGTGATTAGCCAAGCTGCAAGGTTCAATGTTGGGAGCTGAGGGTGCAGAATTTGGTTCTCCTGCTGAGACAGCAAGGAAGGTGTCTGAGGCAGGTGCCAAGGAGATATTTGTGACACACTGCGCAGGAGTGGGTACCAGTGCTGGCGTGGCCAGTCTGAAGCAATCAAAATCATTCTTGGTTTGTCCTGTTTGACTTTTAGCAGAAATTTGGAGAGCAGAGGCAGAGGGGTAAAGGCGTACACTGATAGATTTTTCCAGCTGAAGGACAGAGCATCCACTTTCCAGGCTTTTTGTGGGGAGTCCTTGTGCAAAATTTGTCCAACTGGTTGTTCTGGGGAAAGGCAAATAGATCTATGTCTGGGCTCCCCCATTTGTTTGTCAACAGGTTGAAAATCCATGGTTCCAGTTTCCACTCGTGTGGGTCCATGAGATTTCTGCTTAGTCCGCCTGCCAGTGTATTACATTTTCCTGGCAGGAATTGAGCTTGTAGGTGCACTTGATAGCTCAAGGCCGTGTTCCACAATGCCATGGTTAGTCTGTAGAGGGGGTAGGAATGTGTACCCCCCTGCTTGTTTATGTACCACATGATCATGGTGTTGTCCGTCTTTACCATTAGTTGTCCTGGAAGAATGTGGTCCTTGAAGGCTGTCAGAGCATTCTGTACAGCTAACATTTCTTTTTGATTGATACGTAGGTGCATTTGATTTCGCTTCCATTTGCCCTAAATGCACTTCCCTGCCAGATGAGCCCCCCCCATGCATAGTCTGATGCGTCTGCAGTTAGGATTTGGGCGGCAGGATGTAGTGTGAATGGAAGTCCCTTGTTTTGGTGGCAGGCCTCTGCCCACCATAAGAACTCCAGGTGTAGGCAAGGTATGATAGGAATCATTGTTTCCAGGCTGTGACAATGCTGATTCCATAGACCTTTTAAATACCACTGAAGTTTCCTCATATGCAGTCTTGCATATGGAATTAGAAGGATGCAGGAGGCCATGAACCCCAAGGCTTGCAGTATTTGTCTTGCAGAAAGCAGGGTTTTGTGGCCACTTGTTTGAAGTTACCAAATGAATTTGCTTTTCTGGCATGAGGAAAGACATCTGGGCAGCTGTATTCAAGCTTGCACCCAGGAATGTAATCTGTTGAGAGGGTACCAGTTGTGATTTATTTTTGTTTATGGTGTGCCCCAGAGAAGGTAGAACCCTTTTTACAAACGCCAGATGATTTAGAAGTATGGTCTGGTTTTCTGCCTGAATTAGACAATCGTCCAGGTATGGATACATGTGAATATTTCTTTGCCTGCAAAATGCAATTGCTGGAGCCAAGCACTTTGTGAATACCATGGGCGTAGTACACAAGCCAAAGGGCAGTGCAGAGAACTGATAATGCAAGTAGCTTGCTTTGAAGCGTAGGTATCTTCTGCAATATTCCCTGATTGGGATATGCAGGTAAGCTACTTTTAAATCTAGAGTTGCCAACCAGGCATCTTTGCCTAGCATACGAAGTAACTGGTGAAGAGTCAGTATCTTGAATTTTGGAATGTCCAAAAAGGTGTTTGAAGTAGACAGGTCCAGAATTGGATGCCATGATTTGTCCTTTCTGGGTACCAGGAAAAGCTTGGAATAGAAACCTTGCCCCTTTTCCTCTTCTGGTACCGGTTGAATAGCACCCACGTTTAGGAGGGAAAGTACTTGTTTTTGAGCCTTTGCCCACTGATTTGGGGGCATGTCTGGCCAACCGTTTGGTGTTGGCAACGTGTGGAAATGAAATTTGTATCCCTGGGACACTATTTAAAATCCATTTGTTCTGGGTTACGAGTTCCCAGTTTTTTGCATGAAGAGCAATTTTTCCTCCCAAAGGGGTGGCTAAAAGTTAAGTGCTTGGTAATTTTAAAGGAACGTCATTGAGACTGTTTACCATGGGGGGGGTCTTATTTCCAGATTTGGAGGTGGAGGGCCCCCATTGCTTAGTTCTGCGAGTTCCCTGGGACTGAAACTTGAAGCTTTTGGTGTGTCTGAGTTTGGCTTGAGAGGATCTGGAAGGAGCTGGAAAGGACCAGTTCTTAGTAGGCCAGTGCCTACTAAATCTTGGAGATTGCACTTGTAAGAAGTCTTACACTTTGCATAGATTTAGCTTTATCTTCCATCTTTTTCAGAACTTCTTCAGCCTTATTGCCAAACAGGCGGTCCTGATTTAAAGGAGCATCAAACAATTTCACTTTAACATGATCAGGCAGAGATTGCTCCTTAAGCCAAGCATGATTTCCAAGCACAGACCCAGTCACAGCAGCCCTGCAAGAGGCCTCTAAAGAATCAAAACCACATGGCAAAGTATGTTTTCCAACTTGTTCAGCAGAATGCAATAAATCCTGTAAATCTTTATTTTCCACACAGTCAGAAATCAACATAATTTTCTGTTTAAGCAGTCCAATAACATGCTGTTGATATTTTAACATATGAAATTGTCAGTTTAAAGCCCTGATAGCCAAGGTTGCACAAGTATAAAGCTTTTTACCCCATCTATCCCGCGCCCTGGAGTCTGTCAGAAGGGGTAGGATTTTTAGCATTAGAAGCCTTAATGCCCTCGGGCCCATGAGAAATGGTTTCTGGATCCGCAACAGGATTTTTGAAAAGGAACTTGTGTGACTCAGGAACAATGTAGTATCGGTCAGGTTTACTAGGAGCCGAAGGCAGGGAATCAGGGGCCATAATGGATTCCGAAAACACATCAACAATGTCTAGTACAGGAGGTATAGCCAAAGGCCTATGCTGAGGTAGAAGAAGGAAATCCCTAAGCCTCTTTTTTGATTCAGAAAATTCCTCACCTTCCCAGTGGAAATGCTTCCTTAAGGTATGCAAAGTTTCCCCAAAAGAAAGGTCCTCGGGGGGGGGGGGGGGGGGGGCAGAAGGAATGGAATCCTCTGCATCAGAATCCTCATAAGTGGGGATGGACAAATCCAGGTCATTAGAAGAATCAGAAGAAACAGAGTCGTGATCAGAAGATACATAGTCAAGCTCAGCCCTAGGCCTCTTAGAAGGGGGAGGGGGGGTTGACTACCCCTGAGTAATAAGATCTTCAGCCATTTTGATCATTTGTTTTTTAGGCATGGAGCCTGAACATGTGGCCTGGACATCGATCGAGACTTAGGCCTTAGTATAGTAGGTGGAGCCGGTTTAATATGCAATTCTGTAGGCCTGAATACACCCTCAGAAGCCAGTGCCTGCACAGCGGCTCTGGACCCATCCAAGGTAGAGACATCCGCGGGTTCCATAGGTGAAGCATCTCGTGGCATACCGGACTCCGAATGGGTCTCAGTAGAGGCCTGCGAGTCAGAAGTAGCAGGTATCAGGGGCTGCGAAAGCGTCTCACTGAGTACCGGCGAACTGGCAACTGGCTTAGAAGCATCATCGGCAGTTTTGGACCTCGATGGCCTGTTTGTCTTTTTCTTTGCATTTTTTCAGAATCCCAGTAGTGGGATGGCTAACAGATGTCATTTCTGGATAATTAAACTGAGAACCAAAATATTTAGAGGTAAAAATGTACCGACGATGGATAGTGCACTGATTAAATAAAGCAAAAAACCGACAGCAAGGTACATCATGGTCAGGGCCTAGGCAAGGAATGTAGTACAAATGAAAATCTTTATGAGGTATTTGCTTTCCACAAGTAATGCAATTATTAACTTTTACTGACATCGGTAAGGAGCAAGAAAAAGTTTCTTCAACGGGGTACTTAGCTTTAAGTTGAAGAATTCGGTTCTGAAACTTGAAAACGAAAATTTCAGGAGATGGCCGACCAGCACTTGCGAGCTGCTTCTGCTTTGGGCACCGCACGGCAAGAAAGACTGAAGTAATGGCGTCAGCTGCATGTTTTGTTGGGAGGGTGGCCTAATGGTTGAGGTGTTTGCCTTACAAACACAAGGTGTAGGGTTTGAGTCTAACAAGGGATAATTGGCGAGGCTTAAAATGGCTCGCAAGGGCAGTTCGCTTAGTGCCAATCTATGAACCTATGACGACCTGACATCATGGAAGAAGGGACAGCAACCGATGCAGGACCCAAGACTTTGTTAATCAGGTCGACTGAGGGCAACCTGCCAGCAGATTACCCTAATGTAATGACTGCAACAGTGAAACAAGAAGAACATCACTGTGTTATGTGGTGCTATCATGCAGCCAGTGTATAGACATGATTAATAGGTCTGTGAATACCATTCATGGGTCTGGTCAAGGATACTGGCTTGCTAGCATGTGGTGATGCCAAAATGAAAGAAGTGTGCACAGTTAGGTTCATAGATTTGTGGGTTAACAGTAGGCTATTGATCCAGAGGAAAATCAGTAGCCTAGCAACAACATCTCATATTGTAAGTACCCAGTGGCATGACTAATTTATATATAGTTTTAGACCCCTTTCAATGACAGCTTCAGGGGCCAAACTTGGGCTGTAATTATGATTGCCCATCCATGCATCCAGGTTATGCTAAAAGAGGGTCAGGGAGCTACTTTGCTTTACATCCAAAGGAAGTCTATTCTGCTAATGGGAGATTCTCTGAGATACAGTATATAGCTATCTTGCCAGCAGGACCTATTTATGTTATGGTAGAAGATGAGTTCTCTTGAACAGGTGTTTATGATGTCACTAGTTCTGGGGGTGTGCAGTAAGTGACAATGGACAGGATCCTTTGAGGCTATGCAAATTAGACAGAGGTTACCTCTCCAGAGTCTATAGGAAAACAAAAAAAAAGAAAGAGTGCTTTAAGGCTGTCTGGGTAGCTAAAGAAACACATACACTTGATTACTGTAATGAGGAAACAATGCAGCCCCTTTAAGGTCATGTGTTTAGGCAAGTACATACCACTGGGGACATTATACTCTATTAATCACGCCTGGTGATTAAGTTAAAGGATTTAAAGGATTTCCTAACATTAGTGGATACATAATGACCAAAGGATAACCTTAATACTGGGAGATTTAAACTACCCTGCCATTAACTGGGAAAACTACTCGGGTACCAACACCTTTGCCCAACGGTTCTTGGAATTCATAAATTCTAATGCCCTGGATCAGCTAATCCATAGTCCCACCAGGGGCTCAAATATCCTAGACCTGGTCATTACCAACATGGGGGATCAATGCTCCACACCAGTGGCCACCCCCTCGTTGGTCAGGTCTGACCATAAGCTAATCACCCTTGACGTCCACATCCCACCCCCCAGTAGGGAAACCTCCATAAAAAAGTTCTCCAAAGCCAACTTCATGCTACTCAAGTCAGAAGTGAAACTTCATGACAACCATGTAGACTGGAACTGAAAGTTTGACTGCTGAATCCTACACTAAGGCACTGTACGAGCACATCCACTCGTGCGTGAATCATGCCATTCCAAACAGAACCAAGACGGTCTCCTCCAAAAATAAGGAACCCAATCTGGTGGTCCCCTGCCATAAAACAAAAAGACCAATACCAAACAAGTTAAAAAATCCAAAAGAACACTCGAAGCTGGAAACCAGGAATTCACTCAAGCTGATTTATTTAAACAAAAACAAGTTAGCGCTTTAGTTTGGTGAGCATCACCAGACTTCTTCAAACTGAAGAAGTCTGAAGAATTCTAGTGATGCTCACCAGACGAAAGCACTAACTTGTGTTTGTTTAAATAAATCAGCTTGAGTGAATTCCTGATTTCCAGTTTTGTGTGCCCTGCCATAAACAAACTATACAACAGAAGGAAGAAACTCTGCTGCAGCAGAGAGGAAAATCCCAGGATGCAAAAAAACTCCCTTTCCAGCCTCAGTTAGAAGTGGAGATCCCTCACAAAATCCTCCAAAGCTAGTTACGAAAATAAAACTAACAAAGATTCCAAGGACAACAACAAGGCATTCTATAGTTATGTCAAGAATCTAAATGGCAATGTTCAGATCTGCTCTGAGCTACAAAAGAATGGCATTAAATATACTGATCCCAAGGATATTGCCAATATCCTGGCAGATCGATTCAGTGCCAACTTCATCCCCTTCTCACCCCCTAAAAGGATGATCTCAATACCAAAAGATTGCCAAATTCCGGTAATCAGAGCCACACAGGTAAAAAAAAATGCACTCTCCAAAGCTAAAAATACAGCATCCATGAAACCACACGACATCCCGGGCTGTGTACTACATGAACTACAAAATTAACTGGCACCTCACCTAAGTGTCATGTTTAATCATAGCCTCACCTCAGGCTTCGTGCCCAATGAGTGGCGCACAGCTACAGTTTTCCCACTCCACAAGGGGAGATCCAACTTGGACCCCGGGAACTACCGTCCCATCAGTCTGACGAGCCTGATCTGCAAAGCCACGGAACGCATTATCATAGAACTTATAAAGAAAGACATTGGCAACCTTCAAACACTGGACCTCACCCAGTTTGGTTTTGTAAAGGGCGGATTTTGTCTCCTCAACTTGAGTGACTTCTTCGAATCAGTCTCCAGAGCCGTGGACGAGGGTAAGGTGGTCCACACAGCCTATATGGACCTCGCCAAGGCCTTCAACACCATCCCCAACTCTGGAATCATACATAAACTTACTAAGCTGGGCATTAATCCCTACATCACTTGAAGGGTTGCCAACTGGCTTACTGACAGAACCCACACTGTAAATGCAGCAGACTCAAAATCCAGCTCCAGACAAGTGACAAGCGGAGTACCTCAGGGTTCAGTCCTGGGAACGCTCTTGGTTGGCTCTGAAGTGCAGGCCAGCACTAACGGACTCTGGCTAACAAAGTTCGCAGATGAAAGCAAACTGGGAGCCATTATTGAATCCCCAAATTATGTGGATATTCTACAAAACAGCCTTAGAGAAACAGATGCTTGGTGCCAGAGCCATGGGCTCAAGCTCAATGCCAAGAAATGTATAGTTATCCCCTTTGGGAAAAATCATGTACCCATGAATTACCACATAAGTTGCAGTACACTACACACCGAAAGTGTGATAAGGGGACTTATGGACACAGGTGGACAGTGGTGTCACCTTCAATAACCACATAGCCACAACAGTGAAGAAATCCTTCCATGTGGTACACCTCATCACTAAGGGCTTTTCTTCCAGAAAAAAAGGAGGTCATTGTCCCACTGTACTCATCCCTCATTAGACCCATTATAGAATACAACGCCCCATTTGGTATGTACCTCACAAGACATCTGCAAGACCTGGAAAGGCCACAGAAATACCTCACTAAAAGAATCACAGGCCTAAAGCAAATGCCTTATGCTGACCGTCTAAAAAAAACCTCCAGATATACTCTGTCGCATATCGCCTACTCAGAGGTGATCTCTGCTTAACATACAAGGCCATGTCAAACCTAGTGTTGTTGGACATGCTACACTTCAAGAAATCCCAATCCCTCAGAGCTACATGCTCCAAGGATCTAAACCTAGTCGTTACAATGAACAAAACATGCTGGAGGGATAGGTTCCTGACCCCCAGACTCTGGAATAGACTGCCCATACATGTCAAGCTGAGTGCCTCTTTGGCCCTCTTCTAAAGGAACCTTGACAATTGGATGGGAGATAGGAAATTCACCCCAGGGATCACATCAGTCGCCCTGCTAGACAGTGGACCAGGGAAGTAAATATTCTGGGAAGAAATAGCCAGGGAATTATGGTTAGGCTTGTATAGGCCCTAGGGCCGATAGCCTAGTAGCAACCTATGAACCTATAACTAATTGTCAGTGAAAGTCCTCAGATCCCTAACGTCTGAGTCAGTTGTGGCTTAAAACATAGTGCTAGTGCTGCATTTCTTGGCATGTAATTTTAGGCTGTGCTGCAGACACCACTTATTGCTGCATGCTAGTCCATCCTGAAAAATCTGGAAGTCAGATGGTGAGGTAGTGACAACTTCACACTTGGTCAGCTGCAAATTCTAGATGTCAGCCATAACACTGTAGAAGCAAATCAATGACAAGTGGTTCTGAAATTGATCACTATGGGACAGCGCATGTAAATACCCTTTTTGAAGAGAGCATGCCTCCCAAACAATAGAGTCGGCTACACCCATTAACCAGTTTGCTATACAGCAGGTAACATACGGGTTTATAATGACAGTAGTAACCTTGAAGTGCACTTCTGAAACAGTTATGTGCACTGTATACATAGTTTCACCAAAAGGCCTGCATTATCACACATTTATTTATTTATTTTACATTTGTTAAACGGGCTAGTTCAACTGGATATATTTCCATTTTCAGTGGAGGCCCGGGGAGAAAAGCTCCACAGTATCATTAAAACATTTATAATGTACAAGTATAAGAAGGAAAAAAAAACAAAAACAAAATAATCTTGTTGATAAAAATAATGAGAGATCAGTAGTTACAAAGTCATACAATTTAAGCAAACACAGTATTCAGATAGAATACTTACAGAAATATAAAGAAAAATTATTTAGTTAAATGTAGATAGTGAGCAATTGTCAAGGAGAAATCGGCTAAATATGAAACATAATGAGACTTTCTTACATTAAGATATGTGAGGTTGTTTACACTATGTTCATAGTTTAATACATCTGCTATTTGCAACAAAAACTTGAGGCAGTTACCACTGCTTAAGGTAAGTGGAGAGAAAGAGGGGAGGCAGTATAGGGAAAATGGCAAAAGTGAGAGCAGACAAATTAGAAAGGGTAACAGCAAGGGCAAAGCCAGAGTGTTTTAATATGTTGCTTGAGCCTTTTTTTAAAGAGCGGGAAGGAGGGAAGTGCAGTTAGATCTACAGACAAATTAGATAGGGTAACAGCAAGGGCAAAGCCAATGTGTTTTAAGATGTTGCTTGAGCCTTTTTTTAAAAAGCGGGAAGGAGGGAAGTGCAGTTAGATCTGATGGCAACATGTTCCAGTGTTTTCCAGCAGTATTTGAAAACAAGGAATCATCTGCCAAGTTATTAGACTTGCTAATGCTAGCTAGGAGTTTAGTGGAAGAACGTAAGAAATTGAGGTTTGTATAGGGGGTAATAAGGTTAGAGAGTATCGGTGTGTTAGGTTGGTAGAAAATCTTATGAACAAAAGTAAGTTGGGAAAGTAGCAAGATGTTTTGTAGTTCAAGCCAGTCTAGCTGCTGTAGGTTCAGACAATGATGAGTTCTAAAGGGGTTTCCAGTGGCAAATTTGGCAATATTATTACAGGAGTTAGCTAGTTTAGTAAGATTATTTTTCTTTAGGTTAGTAAATATGGGTAAGCATAGAAAATAGTGGAGACTAGATGGGAGTGGGCAATGGTAGTTCTGGCTATAGGGGTTAAGAAGGGTTTTATTTTATACAGGGAGCCCAATTTTCTATTTACACTTTTTATTGTGTTGTTTATATGATTGTCAAATGTTAGGTTGTTGTCAATTATGACTCCTAATAGTTTGGTGGTGGAGTCAGGGTTTATAATGGTGCCATTATTTGACTTGATAGAGAAACTGATTGGGGGGACTTACTGTTGGGTGAGAAGAGTAAGAGCTTGTTTTTTTGCATTCAAAAGGAGGCAACGTTTTAAAAACCATTCCTCGAATAAGTTAAATACTGTCTGGGTTAGGGATTGTAGTTCAGATATGGAGTTGGCAGAACATACGAGTGTGGAGTCATCTGCATATTGTATACAAGTAGCTTGAGGGATTTCTAAGTGAAGGTTGTTGAACACTGAGAATAGAAGTGGACCAAGAATAGAGCCCTGAGGGACTCCAAGGGAGATTGGCAGGTGGGGAGATCGTTTATTCTCCCAGAGGACTGCTTGTTGCCTATTGTTAAGGTAGGACTTAAACCAGAGAACAGCCTTAGAGTCAAGAGGAAGGGATTCAAGAGTTTTTAGGAGTATGGGGTGGTTGACCATGTCAAAGGCTTTTGACAGATCAATAAAGAGTGCTGATGAGAGGATGTTGTTATTTCGGTTTTCATTGATGGAGTCGGTGAAGGATAGGAGGGCTGTGGTGGTACTATGAAATGGCCTAAAACCATGCTGACAGTTAGATAGTTTGTTATGTTGGATAAAGTGGGTAATTAATTGCTGGCGAATGCATTTTTCCATAATTTTTGCTAATGGTGATAAGAGAGCAATAGGCCTATAGTTGGAATAATCATTGGATTTGCCACCTTTATGTAAAGGGATAATGTGGGAGATTTTCCAGATATCTGGGACAATTTCTTCATTTTTACTTCTGTTTATAATGATGGATACAGGATAAGCAACTGCTTTATTTGCTTGTTGCAGTTATTTAGATGGTAACGGGTCAGCAGAGGCGGTACATGGCTTAAGTTTCTGTACAAGTTTTTGGATGTATGTGTAGACATGTGGTATATCTGAAATTTATAGACATTCAAGAATGCCTAGAATTTCAAGTCTGTAAGTAAGACATGTAGAGGCTGTTGTTTTCAAACCACATGAGTATAAACATACGTTATGTGCTACATCCATAGAAAAACAGCTGCTATAACTTGTCAGGGGCAACAATATCCTAGATCTAGCCATTACCAACATGAGTGTTCCACACCTGAAGTCAACTCCTCGTTGGTCAGATCTGACCACAAGCTAATCACCCTAGAATATCCACATCCCACCCCCACCCCCATTAAGGAAACCACAGTAAAAAATTTCTCCAAAGCCAACTTCATGCTTCTTAAGACAAAAGTGGCGAACTTCATGCCACCCATGCATATGGGCATTACAGTTACCACTGCTGAATCCTACACTATTGCACTACATAAGCACTTACACGAGTACATGGATCGTGCTATCCCAAACAGAACCAAGACGTTATCCTCCAAAAAAAGGAAGCCAATCTGGTGGTCCCCTGCCATAAACAAACTCATTAACAGAAGGAAGAAACTGTTGCAAAAGAGAGTAAAATCCCATGAGTGCAGGAGCTCCCTGGTCAGCCTCAGTAAGAAGCTGCGATCCCTTATCAGATAGCCAGCTAATAAAACAAGATCGCTTCATTGCTAAATAGGCTCCAGGTCTGTGTGTGACAAGATAGCATCTCTGTTTGTCTTTCGGTTGCCACCGCAGAACTCTGGTCCGCTAATGATTGGCAGTGGATTTTTATGATGTCGAGTTGCCAGCCCTACGCCCAACCTTCAAAGAAGGCACACCCACTCATGCATGCACCTACCTACATGTCTTTAAACATTAATCAACCATGGGGAGGACATGCAGACTCCACACAGAAGGGGCTCTAGCAGAGAATCGAATGGGAGAACCTCTTGCTGTGAGGTGACAACGCTAACCCCTGCACCACCGCAGCCTCCTGACAAGATAGCATCTCTAGCTGAGTAAAAAACAGTAATTCAGCAAATCTAACTGCTCATGAGTAGGGGAAGGAAAATACAAAAGGACAAACTGTAACTGTAAGTTCTAAGCACTTCCTCTAACAACCCCCACTGAGAGTTTGTGTAATCTGACCTGCAGTATGCTAAAAAGGTTCTTTGAAAACCCTGCTTCTAGGTGAACATGTGACTTGCACAGTACTAAAATGTAAACAAACTCCTCTAGCAAAAAATCTGAGATAATGCCACTTGGAGAGCGCGCGCAGACACACACACACACACACACCCGTAGCAGTGGAAGAGTGAGACAGACTGAGCAATCCCTGGCAACAGTAGTTAACAATGCATGCACACACACGCACAGTGCGTGCAGAAAGAAGCAATCCCAGGCAGCAGCAGTTAGCAGCTTGTGTTACAGAAGTTTCTCTTCTGACGTGCATGGTGGCCACGCACATTTCTTTTTTTTTTTTTTTTTACACTTGTTAAACAGCAAAAGTGCTGCTTAGCAAGTGTAAAATAATGACGACCATTATGTTACTTTCAGTCTGAGTGCTGCCATGAAGCAACAGACTTGTTTTTCAGTGGGCATTACCTGTTGATTAATGCCCTGTTGGAGAATATTCATTCTCCAGTCAGGATGCCAATCTACAGGTCGCCCATTCTCTAATATAATTTGCACATCATTATCACCTACTTAAAGGCCGATTAAGGGGTAGGTTTGAAAAAATGCACCCTTTGTTAAAATCTCATTTAGATGCAGTGCATTCTCAAATTCTTGTTTTAGAATTTTTTTTTTTAACTAAACCATGGGACTTCTTCAGTGTCCTCATTAGAGCCGGATCAAAGTAAAATGGGGCTCTAGGCAGGGTAATGGATCGGGGGACCCCCATATACAGCCCCCCCACTCCCATACACAGCCCCCCCCCCCCCGCAGTCATTCTAGTGTCTATTAATTGGCTATTTCTCCTCATTTACCATAAACAAAACCTAGTGTGCATACTGTTTGTTTTCTACTTCTACAATGATTACAGATATTTGGATTTAATTTAAAACTTTAACTTCAAATTTTATAGCACAAACACTGATAGATATTTGCTAAACAAAGCAATATAATCTCACAATGAAAACAGCATTAAAACTTCTCTGCCTTTGAAGCTCAGATTCACTGAAACCCACATTCAAAGAAAATGCATCTGGCTAATAGGTTCATAGGTAGGTACTAGGCTATTGGCCCTAGGGCCTATATAAGCCTAGCCAAAAAGGTACCCTGGCTTTTGCCACCCAAGAAATTAGTTTCCTGTCCCCCTGTCGAGCACAGCCACAGAAGTGATCCCCGGGATGAATTTCCTATTTCCCATCCAATCATCAAGATTTTTCTTGAAGAGTACTAATGAGGAGCTTTGTTTGATATAGATAGGTAGCTTATTCCAGAGTATAGGAAGTCTCTGGGACAGGAATCTATCCCTCCAGCATGTTCTGTTTATTGTGGTGACAAGGTTTAGGTCCCTAGAGCATGTAGCTCGGAGGGATTGGGATTTCTTTAAGTGGAGCATGTCCAACAGCTCTGGGTTTGACATAGCTTTGTATGTTACGCAGAGATCGCCTCTGAGTAGGCGATATGCAACGGAGTAAAGCTGGAGTTTTTTGAGACGGTCTGCGTAGGGCATCTGTTTGAGGCTGGTAATCCTCTTTGTGAGGTATTTCTGCAGCCTTCCCAGTTGTTGTAGATGTCTTGTGAGGTACATACCAAAAGGGGCATTGTACTCTATAATGGGTCTAATGAGTGATGAGTAGAGGGGAACAATGACCTCTTTTTTTCCTGGATAAGAAACCTTTTGTGATGGTGTGCAACGTGGAAGGATTTCCTGACTACTATGGCGATGAGACAAAGAGAGACTTGTGCCTCTGCACCCAATGGAGTACACTTTTCAAAAGCATAATTTGTGCTATGAAATGTGCCAGAATTAAAATTAAATAAACGGCATACTTATTATGGCTTAGTACACACCACACTGGCATTTTTATTACAGTTTACTAGATATTTTGTTAAATGCCGGGGTCAGGTTTCAATTACAAAAGAAGACAACATCCTGTGAAGGGAAATAAGTACATGATAAACACAACACCATAAGAAAATGTTACATAAAGTCACCAATACTAGCTGCAGAGCAAATAAAAAGTGGGTACCATCAGAAAGATGACCAGCACCACATCTCAGATCTGAAACTACAGCTCTTGAACATTAAAATCACGTTTCGAAATTTGCTTTTAGATTCACCTGAACACAGACATTCCATCCATGTGCAGTCTTTTACATCAAAATTTATTTTCTTACTTTTAAAAGGACAGCTACATCCTAACAAAATATTTCACTAGATTGTATTTTCCTCTCTACTGAATGATCCCCATGCTTTTACGCGTTAAAAATGACTTTTCATTTTCTTCCCCTCTGTAGCATATTATCCTACTCAGTTTCTTCAGTTCACACCATACATAATAAGGCTGAATGAAACCTCATACTATTTCAGTACTTTGTCTCTCTTGCTGTGACATCATTTCGCCTATCTCATTTTGAATGCATATTGCCAAGGAAAACACAGACAAGTAAGGTATCTGTTCCTCATTTTTGCTACTTCATACCCTCAAGGCTCAAAGATATTTATACTAAAAATTAACATAATTGTTATTTTTTTTTACTGACTGTCATTAACTGATGCATCCATTTGCTCCCATGCACGTATAGAATTAAAAACTAAGGTCAACTCTTGATTAGCAGACTTTTGCAAGCCAAGAAGTATGGCACATGGGTTAACTCATGGAACAAATATGGGAAGAACTCAAAAACAGAATATGAAACTCTCAAAATTTCAAGTTTGTGTCAAAGCTATGTTACCTCAGCAATGAGTTAACATTTCTGCTAACACTTTTTACTAAATATGTAACACATGTACAAATCAAAGTAAGAGGGACTGCAATTAAAGTGCTGACACTTCTAATGAGGAGTCTCCCTCCGGCTTAACGGTATTTTAACTACTTCTACTCCAAATGCCCTTTGCTTATGCACCGATAGAATCAAAGAAGTGAACGGATAACACTTAGGTCTTAAAGTCAAGACCTCCAGCATACCATGCTGGTGCTCACTACTGCTGGACCAATATAGCAGTCTCCAGACAGATACATGTTGCATTTTACCTTAAAAGCCTTATCCTTTCAGCTAGGAACCCCCTCCCCCACATAGGGAGACCAAGGTCAAATTAAAACACATAAGTACGCAAAAATACAAAGAAAGTCCTAAGCTGAGGTCTTCACATTTCTGCAAGCACTTGTTAGAGAATATGCAAAACGTGTAGGAAAAAAATATGTATTGGAGAGTTTCAAGCTTATATTTATCACTACTTACATTCTAATTCCAAACACAAGTATATGAACAAAACACAGAGAATTTAGCAGTGTGACTGTCAGTTTTGGGTCTGGAGCTACAGGCAATATTACAAGAAAAAGTACTTGGAATTTACGAATGAATAATGGTTAATGTTATAATGTTAAATGTCTGCATTTCTGCTATGCAAAATTACAACTGCAAACATGGTGCTGTTGCAATTAACAACATGTTATGGACGAACATCCTCTTCAACAGAACATTTATTTATTTACTGACATTTGACTACCGGGAGAGTGCAACTGGGTAGTAGCCCATTTTCAGAGGAGGCCAGGGGAGTAAAGCTCCACAGTATTACAAAACATTTTAAGAACAATAATTTTAAAGTCTTAAAAAAAAAAAAAAAAGCAACAAAAAAAAAAACAAATACAGTTTAAATAATTACACCAAATTACTCATAATATGAAAGCATCGGTTAAGAATACTTACAAATTATAACACAATGACTTAATAGTTAGATAAATTTTAGCCAGGAATTGCAATATGAAGGGAGAGAAAAGCAGGTTTATGGTATATTTAGAGAAAAAAAACAAGGGAAAGAAACTGACAGAAATAAGGAAGTGAGAGAAGAAAGAAGAGTAAGGAGATGTAGGGGATGAATCAGTATTTGTTTACATTGGTCTCGCGTATAATAATTTGGTTACGTGTTTAACTTTGCAACTAGTGGAAGGGTTAATGGTGGCTGCTTTGCATGCAGTAACATGAGTACATTACATGTCATGGGAACATTTTTTGTTGCTTTTACTACTCTCAGCTGGAGCGCCTTCTGTGTGGAGTCTGCATGTCCTCCTCGCAGTTGAGTGATATTTGAAAGACATACACGTAGGTGCGTGAGTGAATGGGTGTGCCTTCTTTGAAGGTTGGGCATCGGGCTGGCAACTCAGCACCATAAAAACCCACTGCCAATCATTAGCAGACCAGAGTTCCGCTGTGGTAACCCCTAACCAGGAAAAGCCGAAAGACCATTATTATTTACTCCTACAAATGTACTGTTGGTAATAATCTGCTTTTGAAGTATATGATGAGGGATGCCTTCTATCTCTTGTTACTGTGATTGCATTTCACTATACACTAAATTTTGCAATTAATGAGGGATGGACTGCCCCCCCCTAAACAAATTACTGGAGCTGTAGTTGCAGGCTGTGACAGAAGAGTAATATTTATATTCTAGTTGCAGTTTTTTCTTATCAGTTTTGTCTCTGCATTAATGGGTCTTTCAATCAAGAAGAAACATCTGTCAGAAAATTCTGTACACCAATTACTAAATTGTTAAAATAAAGATGAGTAGATCTGGCAAATGTTTAAGTATGTGAGCTGATACCAGGCTTTACTTCAGAGTTCTAGGTTTGAGTTCCTTCATCTTGGCAAATCGTATGATTAAAAGCAAATCAGTTAAAGACCGTGTACGTGCTACTTCTCCTTTAAACAGGCATTTCTACACAAGTCTTAGCTGGTTATGAAATATATAACAAAACACATAACACTCATCGGTGTTGCTGACAAGCATGTTGTGTCCAACTGATCAGTCCATAAATGTTACTTTCTTAATTCTTATACAGCAGATGCAAAAATACATACAGACTTACATTGTTTCCTGACGATTTAAACATATTAACTACTGTGAATAACTAGAAGATGCTTAAAACAAAACAGTGACAAGATCCGTCATCTAGCAATAAGTATTTCCTATGAGTAAGCAAACATGATTATATTTCTATATGTACACAATATAGTAAATAATTGCTACCTAGATTATGAAAAATCAAGTTAAAGCTTGAAAAAGAATATCCCACAAAATGACCAACTTCACAGACTTCTGCTACTTTGGAGGAATGAGTTACAACAGCTGATAACATTACAAGTAACTACCCGCACCTTCAAAACTACTGTTTAAGTTGCATTTTAAGATATCATTCACCTTTAAGTATTGCTACTATTATTACTACTCAGAAATGGGGGTTAAATACCTTAAAGGCTTTATTAGCAAAAGCTGCACTATAAGTTGCCCAACAACTTCAAACTCTTATCTGAACGTCTTCATGTTCTGCTATTTGTCATGGGTCTACTCATTAACAGTATTCATTTGGTGTAGTTTCAAACCACTCAGAATGCACAGCCAGATAATGTGACTGAAGGTGAAATGCAAAGCACAGCAAAATTTCCTTCACAACATATCCTCAGTACTACCTTGCATTTCCTTGCTGGAGGTGCATTACAATACCAAAGCCTATGCTTATACTAAATATAGAGACAAACATACACAACAGACTGCCTATAATATGCATGATTATTATTCAGGTCACAGTAGCTGGGAAATTTCAGCTTAGTCTAGTAGTGATAGTTACGGCTGAAATTTTATTTCCATCTTTGATGTTAGTTCTCTTTTCAGGTATTGTCTTGACTCTGCCATAATGCTGTCTATGGCAATTCCCTCTTGTTGGTTTTCTTAATGATTCTGTCACTAATTCTCATGAAAATTTTTTGATTCCCCAAATTATGGTAAAGCATTAGCATTAACATTAACAGTAAATGCTCCCCTACTGAAAAGTCTTTAAAGTAAGTGGAAAGTTCCTATACATGTATGTCAATATGAGGTTACTGGGCATGCAAACCAGAAGATAATTAAAGTTTCTAGTCCAAATTCCCAATTGCTCCAAAGCACTGTTTGGGTTAGTGACTTGCTCAATGACACACAGTAGGTACACTTCCAAGATGGCGACTGCAAAATGAGTAGTAGCTTAAATTGAGAACTATCAGTGTGAAAACAAACTTAGAGAAAGCCAGTGCACCTACACTTCTGGGTAAATTTCAGTAATTGGCTAGTAAAGTGCACTGCCTGGATGCCAGGAAAAAAAAAAAAAGAAATACAGAGGACCTGAAGGAAAATCAGCTATAAAATGTGAAGAAAAAACACTAACTAGGAAAAGTACTTCAGTTATTCAGCAAAAAGGAGTGCAAGCTTCAGACATGACTTCCAGTAACCTAGAGGAAAGTACAAGGCAACTGCACTGAGACCTGATATTTTAAACAATACACTGATGGAGTATATATCAAGTCAAACAACTAAACGCTGGGAAAAAAATGGAAGAAGCTTTAAACAGACATTCAGATGAGATGACAAGACTGCAAAACTCATAGATCAAACTGAAGAAAAGGCTGGCTAAATAGGAGACTGCACAAGAAGAGATGTTTCAAAAATAATATAATTAGAGGCTAGAACATGTAGGGAAAACCTGAGATTTTCTGCTATACCAGAGAAGTTGAAAGGAACAGACTGTATTAATTTTATGAAAGCACAAATAAGCAACTGGAATGCCGTTCCACAACAATAATTGTTAACTGAAAGGGCACATCATGTATATGCTCCAAACATGGCTATGAGAAAGTAACTTAGAACTCTAACAGAAATGATGCAATCAAAACCAGCAGAAAGAGAGGATTCTAACAAAATTGCGTCAGGAGGAGAAAGTACTAAAAAGTGGGAGACAGCAGTGTGTTTGTGCAGAATGACGACTCATTGTATGCTAAGCAGAAGAGGAGTAAATTTATTCCATTATTCAGGGAATGTCGAGAAGCAGACATTTGATTCAAACTGCTGTACCCAGCTATCTTCAAAATACTTTTCCCTGGAGGGAGAAAATCATTTTTTTTGATAAAGTACATGGTAAGGATGAAATGCAAAAGTTAGTCCAACAAAACCTGAGCTATGAAACAGAATAATGGTAATAAAGAACAAACAGACTGTGCTAGTGGAACCTTTTCCAATGATTCAATGGAAAATGCTTGAGAGAAGGGAAAACCAATAGTCGACTAGAAGATTTGAGATTTGTCGGAAATGAAGCAGAGACAGGATTTCGGAGATGGAGATGAACAGGAATAAAATCAGTAACTTGGAAATTGACAAATGTGGAATAACAAAGCAATATTTATATTTGTGAAGAATAACAGAACAAGCAAATATGGAAATATTGGACTTTTTTTTTTTAGACTTTGTAGGGGACTCTAAAGCATATGCCCTATTTCATGTCAATAATGTCTTTTTTTTAATCCCTGGAATCCCAGCTTGGTTCTCTCCCTGGTCTCTGCGGTCAGTACCTGCCAGTAGAATACCTAGGAAAGATGCAGCCCTCAGCTACTCCCTAGTCCTGAAGACAGTAGCGCAGCTATCTAACCCTCCAACCAAAACAGGACCTCCAATTGTCAAGTGTTTAAACAAAAACTAGAGTACCTAGGAAAGACGCTGCCCTCGGCTACTCCCTACTCCTGAAGACAGCAGCGCAGCTATCTAACCCTCCAACCAAAACAGGACCTCCAATTGTCAAGTGTTTAAACAAAAGGTAGGTCCTACCTACTGTAGCATAATTGTACTTCACCCCTGAAACTGTTAACTACTGGCTTGTACACCGCACGGACCAGCCGTCCCCACTAAACAGCTAACCCTGATATAATTATTTATAGTCACCCTCCACTAGCGAGTGTGATTCCTCTTTTTAACCACAGGAAGACAGTATAGTCCATCTAACCCTCACTCCTAGCTGCTCCCTAGAAAATGGAGAATCAGAAAGTAAAACACTTCTTACTAACAATAGTTATAGTTTTCTTAAACATAGTTGTGAATAAACTGTCAGAACAGCTAACTAACCCTAATGAACTTAGGTATCCTACACTTAAATTAGACGACCAACAGCATTTCCACCAAATTACATTAAGTAATAACAAATTTACCTGTGGAACTGATTGTTTTCGCTAGCGCGGGACTGGCTCGGTTTACTAAGTACCCAAGAAATCACCTCCCCCTCTACTACGTATTTATCCTCCCCCCTCACTCATAGGAACCTATAAATATAAGGCCACACTTGTGGCATCATTTTTTAATCCCTGGAATCCGTGGTCAGTGCCTGCCAGTAAGTTGCATACATTGTAAATGTCTTTTGAATACTTTTATTGCACTAAATTCAAGGCTTTGAACTGTTTGCAGCTTTTGTTACAGTGGTTTTCCGAACATTTTTGCTCTGATTTTTACAGCCTGAACTGTTATTAGCTTGTCTGATTGTATATTATCAAGTAGCTATTGTTGTCGCGGCTTGTACTCATGATAGGCATACTAGCAAGTTTTTATCAGCATTGAACTGTTCAAACCCTGACAAATACATGGCACTGTACTGTTCTGTGTATGTAAACCCCCGTTCTATATTCCTAACAGGTCGCAATTACATGCAGTTAGGGTTGGAAGCCTCTCTTTCGGACAACACTTGTATTATATCTGGTGAGGCAGCGCTAATGCGCTGTTAACAATAATTATTCATTCTATTAAATAACACTCGTATGCTGACGAGTGTGGCGGTCTAAAACCTGCACCTCTGAACCCCTCAAAAGGGGTTCTGGTATTTGCTCATGTCGATACCAAACTGATCCCTCTGTGCAAAGCTAGTGTGCTGTCTAATCCTTCACACACCCAGTCGCTATATATTTAAAACCCAGAGGTGGTAAACCTAGGCCGCTAGATACCCATTCCAGTAGGTGATACAGTAACTACCTTGTGCGTAGTTACACGCAGTCTTTGCATTTCCACAAACCTAAGTAACTGCATTTTGGAAATCACTCCACTTTCTGTATTAAAGCCTTAATGAAAGTGGCGACATCAACTTGTGTATGCTGTACTATGCTAAGCGAGTATGGCTATTAGAACCACTCAGTAGCCAGACCGTTTACAAAAACCATACTTATTTGGCAATTATAGTCACCCTGCTTTCTAATTACCACCCAAGGGTTGAAAGTCAGGATAAATGCTTGTGTTTAAGGGATAGGTAGTGTTACTTTTTCAGTCTTATTGTGGAAATTGCTCTCAATTCCAACTATCATTTATTGTTTAGGGGATTTGAAATATTTTATATTTTTAGAGCATTGTAGAAACAGCTGTTATTTACAAATATTTATTGTTTAGTGAACATGAAATATTTTATGCATTCATAGAGCATCTGTTAATTCTAACTATCAATTATTGCTTAAGTGATATGCTTTTATAGTGCAACTGCCGCTAACTCCTAACTACTGGGTACACCCATTTGTAGTGGCTTAGAGTGATCTAAAGTGCAATGTGTTATAATATAGCTGTATATTTATTACTGTGATAAGTATATTTCCGCCCTTTTCTGTTATTTGATAATAGGCCTTACTTTGCACACACTTCCCTCATCTTATGAGCATCTTTACCTAACATTCTCCCCATCTCAACTATCCTAGCAATATAAGCCACCTCCTACCTCCACCCAAAGCACCTTTATTTTGTTATACTGCTCCTCCACCCCACTACTGCTAACCCCTTTCTTCTCTCTGCCTCACTCATGTAGTTAGTGTCGCACATGTTCCTTTCCTCCTTTTACAGCTAGAATACCTAGGAAATACGCTGCCCTCAGCTACTCTTTAGTCCTGAAGACAGTAGCGCAGCTATCTAACCCTCCAACCAAAACAGGACCTCCAATTGTCAAGTGTTTAAACAAAAAGTAGGTCTACCTACTGTAGCATAATTGTATTTCACCCCTGAAACTGTTAACTACTGGCTTGCACACCGCATGGACCAGCCGTCCCCACTAAACAGCTAACCCTGATATAATTATTTCGACACCCTCCACTAGGGAGCGTGATTCCTCTTTTTAACCACAGGATGGCAGTATAGTCTATCTAAGTCTCACTCCTAGCTGCTCCCTAGAACACGGAGAATCAGAACCTTAAACCAAAGGAGATTAAAAGTAAAACACTACTTACTAACAATAGTTATAGTTTTCTTAAACATAGTCGTGAATAAACTGTCAGAGCAGCTAACTAACCCTAATAAACTTAGGTATCCCTACACTTAAATTAGATGACCAACAGCATTTCCACCAAATTACATTAAGTAATTACAAATTTACCTGTGGAACTGATCGTTTTTGCTAGCACGGGACTGGCTTGGTTCGTCCCTGCTCCGTTCGCTCTCGCTACGCTCAGGCTCACTTCGCTCCCCTACCCTACCCCCATTCCCACCCACCCCATCAATTACATTTATAGCTATACACCACACTCCTAGCCACTCCCCCAACACAACTGTCCTATCACACAGTACATGTAATTACCCCTCACACTAATACAGCCCATCAACTTCTTTCTCTACACAACCCAAATTGGATACCACACCCTATAATCTAACTCCATCTCTAAACTTCCATATTGCAGACCACACCCTATAGTTCAACACAATCTCCATCATATTTCAGCCCTATCCTAGTCCATAACCCACCTCACAACTAAACAATATGGTCCATACTCCAACCAAACACCTTCTACTCACCCTATTACACACAATAGGCCTCTCTTCTCTCCTCCTCCTATCCATGTTCTCATCCTACCACACACATCTGTATATCAGCCCTCCACCACCATGGCAAACTGACTCAACTATCACCACCTCCATTACTATCTCCTCACCAATAACTCCAAGTGACATCTACCCTTCTCCATCACCTTCCTATCTTTATGGAATTAGCACCTACAAACTTCAAGCCAACTCACCCAATAAAATAATCAAAATAACTCACAAACTAGACAAACTTCATCCACATACTACAAAAACTCTCATGCTGTGGTGATATTCACCCAAATCCAGGTCCCAACACCTGCAATAGCACCTACTCAACTAACCCCAATCAAATATATATCCAGCCTAGCTCATCCCTACTCCTTATAAACATTAATATAAGAAGCATTCTCAACAAAACACATGATCTACATGCCCTACTAGCCCTACACAAACCTGACATCATAGTACTTACTGAAACTTGGCTTAAGCCCATCCACCACAATAATGAAATAACAGCGCCTGGCTATAATATTATACGTAAAGATAGGCCAGGCAAAAAAGGAGGGGATGTAGCTATCCTTTTCCAAAGTCACCTCTCAATAGAACAAACTGAATACAACACTCAAGACATAGAACTAATATTAGCCACACTAAAACTTAACCCCAACAAACAAATCATATTAACTGGAGGTTATATACCACCAGGCAACAACACTAATGTACTTGAAAACCTACTAAACTGGATGAAAATCACTCATCCACAGGAAACCATTCTTGCAGGTGACTTCAACATAGATTGGTCTGACTGTAACAGTCATAACCATACCACCCATATTAACCTCCATGGTTTTCCCCAAGTTATTAATACTCCTACAAGAACAGACAAAACCTCTAAGCGAGTCAATCCTGGATTGGATACTAGTATCTGACCCCACTCAAGCCCATCTCTCAGGTTGTCTCCCTGACAGCCTTAGTGATCATCAAGCAACATACCTAATTAGGAATCGACCCCAACTAACTAAACAACCCATTATCAAGGTGATAAGAAACAAAAAGTACTTCATAGCTCAAGACTTAATAAATTCACTCAAATCCTGTATATGGACTCCACTAAAATACTTACCACTAGTTGAAGCTGCAGAATACTTCAGCACAACCTTCCTGAACATCCTGAACTCCCATGCTCCACCTAGAACCACCAGAATTAAAACCAACCTCACACCATGGCTATCAAAAGACACCAGATCCCTAATGAAAGAAAGAGACAAAGCCTGGTTGCAATTCCATAAACACAAAACCCCAATCCTAAAACAAAAACATCATGAACTACAGAATCAAGCCAAAAAACACACAAAAACTGACAAAACTAGTTACTATAAAACCCTACAAGAAAAACACTAACAACCCACAAACATTTTGGATGTCAATTAACCTATTACACCCAGGAAAACCTTACACTCCTTCCCCAATACTACCAAACAGTCTACACAACATCCCCACCCACTTTAACAAATACTTTACTGAAACCATCCAAGCCCTAGCCAATACCCAAACAACTAGCACTCACACAATATCAATAACAGCTTCCACCCCCTCCAATACAGATAATAATACACATAGTTTCTCCCTAGAACCAGTCAGCACTGCAACTATTACCAAACTCCTCAAAAAACTGAAGACAACAAACCCAGCAGTAGATAAACTACCAGCAGAATTCCTACAAATTACTGCAGAGGCCATAGCCTATCCTGTGTCCATTCTCATTAACAGATCTATAACTCAATCCAAAGTACATGAATCATGGAAAATATCACACATAATACCATTACATAAAGGGGGACAATCCCTTGAACTTACAAACTACCGCCCTATTGCAATACTATCACCCCTATCAAAGATTTTAGAGAGAGTAGTCCACTCACAACTAATGAAATTCCTGCTTTACAACAATCTATTATCCCAATCCCACGATGGATTCAGACCTTCGCACAGTACTACCACAGCATTACTATCCTTCTTAAACTCTATTAATACCCACAGAAACAACAGCCTGTTTGTATCCTCCATATTCCTAGACCTATCCAAAGCCTTTAATATGGTGAACCATAGTCTACTCCTAGAAAAACTGACCACTTTTAACAAATTATTACACCTTATCCTGGTTCAGTTGCTACTTATCTAACGGACAACAAGCTGTTCTCTGGGAAAACCACCTGTCACCCCTACTCCCAGTAACCATTGGTGTACCACAAGGGTCCATCCTTGGCCCACTATTATTCTCATTATTTACTAATGACATAGCATCATCCCTGCCCTCTGCCTCAATAGTCCAATACGCAGATACCACCACTATAATAAGTGCAGCCCACACCCTCGATAAACTCCAAATTATAACCCAAAACAACTTTACCCTAGCTGAAGAATGGTTCACCAACAAACTACTGCTTAACCCAAAAAAAACTAAACATTCTTTTCAGTCCAAGTAGACCCCCCCCCCCATAAACAATAACTTTTCAATAATATCCAAAGACAATACTAATATTACTCCTACACTACACACCAAGCTCTTAGGAGTAGAAATTGACAATAAACCTAAATATGACATCCATATTTCTTAAACAATCAAGAAAAACAATAAAAAGATTGGACTCCTCTATAGAAACCACAACTACATGAGCAGACACACAAAGGCCACCATACCTAGAACTCATCTGTTATCTATACTTCTTTATGCTTCCCCAATCTTTACAAACCTTCACCAAGCAGAACTTTCCAAAACTGAATCATGCTACAACAAAATTGCTAAATTTGCTAATGAAGCCACTCATAGGTCCCATCACTGCCAATCCCTGAGACAACTCAGCTGGCTTTAGTTACCTCAAATCCTCCTACTCAACCAACTTACCACTGTCCATAAGCTCTACTACCTTCCTTTGAAAACCCCAGCCTTGCAACAAATAATTCAACCTTATACACCCTCCAGAAACCTAAGATCAACACAACAAAACCACATAACTGTCACCAAGCAGAAAAATGAAGCTGGCAAATCACTCTATGCCTGCTGCATTGCAAAAACCTGGAACCTCCTACCCGAACACCTGACCTCAACATCCTCACCTTACCTCTTCAAAAAAAAAACATCAAATCCCATTTTATGCTAAACTGGCTATGTTCATGTCTTCCCCCAGGCTAGACCAAATCAACTCACTGCTATTAATACTCTCACAAATAATCGCCATTGTTCTCAACCTCTAATAGTTTAGTGACACAAAGCTAGAAATTAAAGTATTCTCTACTGCCTTACCCTTTTGCTCAAATTTTAGCAGATACTCAAAACTCATATCAAACTATTTTTATCTGCATTCAACTAACATACTGTACTCTGAGTTTGAATATCTTGTACCTTGTGAATATTACTGATGTAATGTAACTAATTGTGTAGCTGTCTGCATGAATACTGTTTTTGTATCATGCTAATGTTAACTAATGTTTTGTATACATGGTAATGTTAACTAATGTAATGTAATATTTGTGGAGCTTTTCTCCCCTGGCCTCCGCTGAAAACGGACCTGTGTCCAGTCAGACTTTCCCGGTAAACAAATGTAAAATAAAATAAAATAAAAATTAAAATTAATGTTCGGAAAAATACTTAGGTGATGGGAGGTTGAGGGAGAAAGTTAACTAAGCAAAACTAATTTTTTTTCTTAATGGTACTATTTTAATAGTGCATGACTTTCTTTGTATGCTATAAAGTAAAACTTTCTCAGTTTTTTTAAGTCCAATGGGAATACTAATGTAAACAGGTACTCCTATTTTGTTGTCCCATCTCTCCTTCTCCTTGTTCTATTGCACTGCAATGCAAAAAAAAAAAAAAGAGAGAGAAAGAAAAACATTCTGGTTAAAACAGCATGCATTTTCTCATTTTTGCATAGGAGAATGACTGGATAAAAGCCCTTAGCTTGATCTAGTGACAAGTTTTAAGAGAAACCAAGTAAATGAAAAAGAATATTGAATACTATAAGGCTTTTTCTAGTGTGCTTAGCAATTTTGTATCTGGTTCTCAAGTCTCTAGGAGACAATTTGAGAAACAAAAATGGCTAGGAGATAATGCTCTATGAAAGCATTCAAGTGTTTTCCCAGCTGAAAGAACTATAAAGATAAGACAAACAGCACTTAGTAGAAGCACAGGCTGCACTATGGGTCTTAGTATGGATAACCATTCTTTTGGGTTAACTCGAGTCTATGAGTGCGGCTGTTACTTTCGAGTATTTGTTCCTATTAAGGGGTAAAACTTCAATATTTGAAGATGTGCATAGTTGTTGTGTTATTATTAATAAGTTAATAGATTTCAGGTTGCATTGGGGTGCATTATTTTTGGCAGCTTTCAATAAAACAAAATGTTTTGTAAGATTTAACATGTGACAAGAAACAACTGTGTAAAAGATCAACTTGCCAAAGCATGTATGCATGTAAAACAAAAGCTGGAACTAGACATTTAACAAAAAAGTTGTTATACATAAAAAGTGCTTTCTGCAATGTCTTTAAATTTCAATGGCCTCGCAGATAACTGCAAAAAAAAAAGAAAGAGCAGTTAGCTATATTAAAAATGTAGAGTGCAAACAGCTATACTACACGAGGCACACTTGGAAAGAACTGAACATGTGAATTTGACAAAGGGATTTCAGGATGGTTATTCAGTGGAATATCTTGGGCAAAGGAAAAGATAATTACTTATATTAACTGTAAGAGGAGCTCCAATAGTGATAGAAGAGGATAAAAAAAAGATAATATGGTAGATTTGTAGTACTAAGGGGCTCCCAGCAAGAAAGGAAGATTACACTAGCATGTATTTATATTCCACCTAAAACTTCTATAATGGAGGTTAATAAAATTCTAGGAGAATTAAAAAGAAGTTATGCACTCACCATAATGTTCCATGTTTGTAGTCCATCTCACCCTTCATTCTTACATATGGGATCAGAGTCGATCCTCATCTCCGAATCGACCTATTTACAAGCTGGAAGTCTTCTATTTGGCTCGTGGCTAGGGAGGTATCCCATGGTGCACCAGTACAATCCCCAGATCTTGTTTGCTGTTAACTAGGAGAGATAATAACAAATATGCAAAAGAAGCCAATACTAAAAGGTCTCCATAAAAAAATAATAATAATGTTTTTCTGTCTCCAGGTACTTCCAGGATGGGGGTAGGAGGGTGGGTTCCTAAGAATGAAGGGTGAGATGGACTACAAACATGGAAGGTTATGGTGAGTGCATAACTTCTTTATGTTCTGTAGTCCTATCTCACCCTCATTCTTACATATGGGACAGCGTCCCTAGTGCCTTAATGGTCAAGGAAAAATACTCCTGAGTACCATGGAACCAAATGAAGCTCTATACCTGGAGGTTAAATCCAATTTGTTTGTTTGTTTCTTTCGGCTTTTCCCGGTTAGGGGTTGCTACAGCGGAACTCCGGTCCGCTAATGATTGGCAGGAGATTTTTACGTGCTGGCTTGCCAGGCCTAACGCACAACCTTCAACGAAGGAACACCCATCCACGCATGTCGCCACACAGAAGATGCTCTAACTGAGAATCAAATGGGCAACGTCTAACTGTGAGGCAACAACGCTACCGCAGCACCATCACCGCAGTATGTATTAAATTTGTAATGAGTAATAAAAGTGTGAGGGGTAGCCCATGTTGCTGCTGCACAAATATTATCAAGTGAGACCCTGGCTTGAAAGGTTGCAGCGGTAGACTGATATCTGGTAAAGTGAGCCTTGATTTTAAAGGGTAAATGTCTACCCTCAGAGTTGTAAACGCAAGCTATACAGCTAGAAATCCAATTAGAGAGTGTTACTTTGGAAACTGGTAAGCCTGATCTGGATTTGGAGAAAGAAAGAAATAATTGATCTGATTTCCGGTGCAAATAAAAACATAATTGTCTATGGACATCCAGCTGGTGAAACCTGTATTCAGCTGCAATGGAATGATTTGGAAAGAACACTAGAAGTTCTATGGATTGATTCAAGGTGTCTTGGGGACAAAGGAGGGATTAGTACGAAGGGACACCCTGTCTTTGTGAAAAATCAGGTAAGGGGGTTTTTACAGACAATGCTTGCAACTCTGACACCCATCTGGCCGACATGATAGCCACCAGAAACAAAGTCTTCCAGGACAGGAATTTCAAAGAGGATGAATGAGAAGGCTCAAAGGGCAGAGAAGTTAATTTGGATAACACAAAATTTAAATCCCATGAGGCAACAGGTTCTTGAAAGGGGGGTCTTAATAAAGTGGCACCTTTAAAGAAAGTTTTGCACAGCTTATGTGACATCAGATTAGAATCTTGAAAGCCTAGATGTAAATTTGAAATCACTGCCAATTGAACTCTGATAGTGGCAGCCGCAGATCCCTAGTGAAAAAGCTCAGACAGAAATTCCAAAACCACTGGAATGAAGGCAGTGTAAGGGTCAATATATTCATTTTCTCTGCCCAGATAGAGAATCTTCTCCATCTACTGGAATATAGTCTCCAAGTGGAAGATTTATAAGAAGACGTAAGGATATGAGTCACGGAGGGTGAGAAGTCGTGAAGCCTGACCAGGGATGGAACTGGAACAGCCATGCTGTCAAATTGAGGGTGTGTAAGGAGGGGTGAAGTGAACCCGATATGCGAGTCAACAGGTCTAGAACTGGGTCCAACATCCAAGGATCGTCTAGGAGAAGAGGCCCGAGGAAGGGGAACCAAACCTGACGAGGCCAGTAAGGAGCAATGAGCATAAGCAAGATTTAGAACAGTATTTTGAAGTATTTATTTACAAGTATTTATAGGAAGTAATATGACGACCTTGTCAATATTTCATTTTTATTTATAGTATAACATTTTACACATGAAGTAGTATGTATTGTACTAGTGGCAGCTGTAGAGATGTAGGTGTCAGACCACTCGTATTTTTATCGCATTTTTACTGTATATATTTTCCACTATATTTATATTTTTATCATATATATATTCTTCATGGTTATTTGTATTATTAATACCATGTTTAGAGTGGTAACACAGTGGTGTTACTTTAAATATTTGAAACTGTGTTGGTGCCAAAAAAGGCATATAAGAGTCTGAGCTTAATTGTTTTGTGAGTTCTGAGGAAACCCTGTGATGTTGGGTGAAAGCGCTTAACTCTGTTCAAACTTTTGTTTATTTTTTCGTACTTATAGAATAAAAACAAGTGGTTAATTTTACTTTGGTCGGTTGTTCGTTTGGCTACAGCATTGGATCACTACATTATATAATTGGGCACTTATAGGTGTATTCGCAGTAAATTTATTTACGTAGTTACTTCATTCGTGGATTTTACAAATTTATAGAAATTCCCAGCTGGGCACAAAGCTGAATAGTAACGTCCCTGGTCTGAAGTAGTAGATGCCTGGTGGGGCCGGTCAAGAGCCAGTAGTCCAGATATGGAAACACCTGGAATCCTCGACGTCTCAGGTGAGCTGTCACTACTGCCATACATTTGGTGAAGACCCCTGTGGTGAGACCAAAGTGCAGAGCACGAAACTGGTAATGACTGGCTCCCAGCCGGAAGCGTAGATGACTCCTTGACGCCCTGTCCCATTTTTATGTGGTAGTAGGCGTCTTGGAGATCTATTGAGCATATCCAATTGTCTTTCCCTACTAACGGGAGTATAGACTGCAGTGTCACCATCCGGAACTTGTCCTTTTTTACTGATTCGTTCGCTCTGCTGAGGTCTAAAATGGGCCTCCAGTCCCCCTGTACGTTTTGGCACTAAAAAGAATCTGGAGTAAGTTCCGGTTCCTATTTGATATACTGGGAGAGTTTGGATGACACTTTTTGACAGCAACTTGTTGACCTCCACAGTTGCCTGATCCCTGGGATTGGGTGGAACATCCGGGATCCTCTTGGGGACAAAGGGTGGAAGAGAAAAGGGTATGACATAACCTCTGGTAATAATTCTTTGTACCCACTTGTCTTGAGTGATACTCAGCCAGGCTTCTGGATACGAAGAAATGGGACCCTCGACCGGCCCCAGAGAAACACAGTCAGGCCCCACATCAAGAGCGCTGGAAAGGCCGGCCCCGAAAGGAATCGCAACCTCCCTGACTTTGCAGACCGCCCCTGCCTCTAGGGTGACGTCTACCATTTCCTCCTTTTCCTCTGCCTCTGAAGGAGGAGTCACCCTGTACACCCTGGAAAAACCTCTGGGACTTCTTGAACCACATCTTACCACCCCTCTGACCCTTAGGGTATGGTCTAGAGTGTTTTTCCTTCTAGCTCGCACCAGGTGAGTGTCCTTTACCTTGGGTCCAAACAATGAGAACTGTTGAAGGGGGCGTTGGTAAAGGTAGACTTGAATGGTTCCGCAAAGTTACACAAACGCATCCAGGAATGACGCCTTAGGGAAATTCCTGAACCCGCTGCTCTACTTGCTCCATCGGCTGCATACGAAATAAGCCGCATGGAAGAGTTGACGACAAAGTTCAAGGTGGACCTTGTCAGGGACTCCCTCAGTACGTGGACCTTGTAGAGAATCTCCTAATTCTTTAAATAGATCCCTCTGAAGCCTTGTGAAGTGAGTACGGTAGTTCAGCGATCTAAGGGTAAATGCCGCTGAAGAAAAGATACGCTTCCCATATCTGTCCATCGTTTGAGACTCCTTATTTGGCGGATGAACAGAAGTCGTCTCAGCTAGCTCCTTCTTAGTGGCCGCCGCCGCCACCATGGCATCTACAGGAACACCTTTAGACAAAAAATCCTTTTCTGGGGGTGCAGAAAGAAACTTATTCGGTCTCCTGGGGACTGGCTCCATGGCATCAGGAATATCCCACACCTTTCGACTAACTAGCTCCATCAGTTCGTCTAAGGGTGGAGACACCCAAGAGGCTGATGGGTTGAGACCCAAAAGCCTTCAGGTACACTGACTCCTCATCAGAAGGGATGACAGTGGGCCAGCCACACCTTTGTTTAAGGATCTCCAGGATGTCTACAAAGGAGACATCATCAGAGGACGACTTGGGGGACCCTTCTGACTCCTCAAGGTCAGTGTCAGAGGTCAGAGGTCAGAGACTCATTCTGGGAGTCTACATGCTTTCTCTTACATGTTCTCTTCTGTGGGGGCTCCTCAGAAGGATATTCCGGCGAGGTCTTGAAAGAGTGGGGGCCACCAGCCGGTGACTCCTGAGGCTGAGGATATCTGCTGTCCAAGGAGAGAGTAGGAGCCGAGACAGAAGTAGGTGCCTTAGGGGGAAGCATGTCGGTACCCTTGGTAGGAGCTGATGATCTGGACAGCACACTCCTCATCATCTCGAATGCCAACCTCTCCGGCTCCGAAGACCTCCCTGGCTCCGAGAGGGCCAAGGATGCCGTCGGTTCCAGAGCCATCAGCTCCGAGATAAGACATAGGATCCGAACTCACCCTAGCCAACACGCCGAGAGGAAGACTCGGAACTGAAGTTCAGTTCAAAGCATCCCTGTTGGGCCCAACCGGGCAGCTTTGGTTCCTAGATACTACGGACGGCGCCGAGAGTGTTGAAGCAGAACTTTGCTTCGAAACAGCCACAGGGGGAGCTGGAGCCAAAGGTTCCACCAGTGGTACCAAACACTTCGACTCCGAAAAACCAGCATGACTCGGAGGAGGAATGATCAAAGGGGCGTAACGGACTCAAGTGGCTCCGGAACTGACTGGGTCGGAGCCAACAACAATTTAGGTAAGGCAGATGACTTCAACAGTCTCAGCACTACCCTCTCCACATCTTCTTCCGATAAGTTCCTGGAAGACCTGGATGACAGGGTAGGAGAGCGGGATCTCTGCAGTATTGGAGACTTCATTATAGGGGAGATCGGTAGAGGATCCATAGACCGGCTCCGTGAAATGGTCTCAGTGGTCGGCTCCGAAATACTTGGAACCGACCCTGTAATCACAGTACTGCTCTCAGTCGGCACCGAACTCTGTGGAACCAATGAGACAGTGGACTTATCCGATTTGGTGATTTTTATGAGGTGGCTCCAAGACACCAGCTGGTGCCGGGGAGGGCCTCTTAGAGGACTTAGACTTTTCCTTTGTAGATTTAGAAGAGGAGGAAGAGCTAGCCAGATCTTCCTCAAAGGAAGGTTTAAGAAGACCTTTTAGGATGAGCTTGTTTTTTCTTTCTTGCAACACCCTAGCACTGAAAGAGTGGCAAAATAAGCAAGTCTCCTGTAAATGGATGGCCCCCAAACAGTAAACGCAGTTACTGTGGCCATCCGTTATGGACATCTTCTGTGAGCATTTAATACAGTTCTTAAAGCCAAATGGTTTATGGTCCTTACTCTCTTTAGACATTCTCACAGAGATGAGCACACACACACAGAAAAAAGAAGAGAGGGAGGACTAGGTCCTCTAATTTAAATGGGCCTAGCCCTGCAGGAAAGAGAAAGACACTACAAGGACTAGGCCCTCTAACTTAAACGGGCCTAGCCCATGCAGGAAGGAAAATGGAGAAACTAGGTCTTCTAACTAAAATAGACCTAGAGAGTTACAGTAAGCAGAGAAGTTCACACACTCAAACAGGAATACTAAACAAGGGACACACAACCTTGTTCTGTTAACAGTAACCAATGAAGCAAGCGGGAATCTGCAACAAACTGAGACTTATGACTAAGGAATAAAACAGAACCTCTTTCTGTTAAGAATAACAACTTAACAAGCAGGAATCCGCAAAAAAAATTGACTTATGCCTACTGACAACACACAGTCCAACAGAGCGCAAAAGGCGCCTACAAATACGAGGTCTAAGAAACACGAAAAACAGCACACAGGATACTAATACTAAGAAGAAAAAAAGGCCAAAGATTGCACCAAATGGTGCAATTATAAAGACTTGTTTTTCTTTTGGCTTTTCCCGGTTAGCGGTCGCCACAGCGGATCACCTGTCTGCTCATGATTGGCAGTGGAGTTTTACGGTGTCGAGTTGCCAGCCCGGCACCCAACCTTCCACAGAAGGCACACACATGCACACACTCACACCTAGGGCCAATTTAGAGTGTCCAATCCACCTACAGCATGTCTTTGGGATGTGGGAGGAAACCGGAGGAATTCCACGCAACCACAGGAGGACATGCAGACTCTGCACAGAAGGCACCCCAGCCGAGAATTGAACCGGAGAACCTCTTGCTGTGAGGCAGCAATGCTAACCACTGTGGCCGCCCGGCGCAATTATAAAGACTAACTATACTAAATTGCTAACTGCGACTAAACAATGATACAATAACAATTTTTGACTAAAACAGTCCAAAAAAGATTTGAATAAGTATAGTAAATGCAAAACTTAGCCAGAGCCAAAGAGAAGCACAACCGAACTCGTTAATGCAGCAAAAGAGATCAGGGGATTGTACTGGTGCACCATGGGATACCTACCTAGCCACGAGCCAACTAGAAGACTTCCAGCTTGTAAATAGGCGGAGTCGGAGGAGAGGATCAGCTCAGATCCCATATGTAAGAATGAAGGTGAGATAGGGCTACAGAACATTCAGCTTTCAGCAAGGAATTTTACTTGTAGGTGGGGACTCGAATTTTATTTGCAATAGTAAAGATATGTGTGGGGGCCCAGAAGAGAAAATATAACAAAGGAGGGTGGATTTTTGAAGAAATTTTTGAAAATATTTGGAATGGAAGATGTGAATTCAGTACTATGAGTTCAGAATGAATTTGCATATAATTTTCCAAGATGCTAAAACTGGGCTAGGCTAGAGAGAATTTACATTTCACAGGAACATGTGCATTTAATTGAAGGTCTTGATACACACCCAATAATTATTTCAGATTGTACACCAATAATAACTAAAATAAAAACACAGGTAATGAAATAAAAATGAGATACTGGTACTTTCCCATCTATCTGTTGAAAAGAGAGGAATTTAAGGAATGGGTAATGGAAATTATTCAGGAGCTATTAGAGAAGATATAATTCTCTTCTGAAAATATAGCTAGGGAGTGGGATAAAATTAAAGTGGTGTTTAAAAATGGGGTGGAAATAAAAGAAAGGGAGATATGGTCAAGAAGTAACAAGAATTATTTAGGAGTACTGACAAATGTTAAATTATTACAAAATAGGGGGAATCCCACAGAACAAGAAGTGGAGTAACTGCAAAATGCTCAACAGAAAATAAGGGATTATCTCAACAAAATGCATGAGTTTAAAAAGATTTGTTGTTGAGCAACTATTTTTTAATAATAACTTTAGCACGACTCAGAAAACAAAGTAGAAAGGGCTGCTGCCTAGCTTAGGGAGCTCATAACAAGATATCTATAGAAGCACTAGAAATATTTTGGAAATTCTAAGAAGGTCTGTATAAAGCAGAGAACTATGGAAATCAAGAAAAGGTACAAATGGAAATGTTTATAGAAGAATTAAATATGCCAAGATTAGAGGAAGATGAGGCTTAATTTCTAACAGTTAGGACAGGAGGAGATGAGATAAAAATGGTGTTGCATAAACAATCTACATGAAAGTCCCCAGGAATAGATGGTATTCCTGTGTAAATTTGAAAGCTAGCAGGGAAAGAACTGATAAAGATATAGGTTTTGTTTAACAGCATTTTAAGAGTAAGAGAAGTAACAACATTCTGGAATAAAGTGGAAAAGCTGTAATACCTAATGAGGGTAAAGACCTACCAGATTTAGCTAGATACCGGACCATTTCAATACTAAACCATGATTATAAAGTGTTTAAGTCTACAATGGCTAAAGGAATGGCAAAAGTGATGCCAAAATTGAGAGATATGAATCAATATGGTTTTGCACAGGGAAGGCAAACATTTCACAACATTAGCAGAACACTGACGATTCAGAGGTAAACAGAATATAAGAAAATACCACTGTTATTTGTGGGTCTTGATGCAGAGAAAGCATTTGACACACTAAGCTGGGACTTTATTAGCAGGGCAATGGAAGCATTTGCATTCCTTGATAAAACTGTAACGTTGATTAGGAGGATATATGAGGCATCACAGGTAAAAACTAAAGTGGGTAGGCTCCTCTCTGATCATTTCTGCTTGAGCAGAGGAGGCAGGCAGGGGTGTCCTCTTTTCCCTTTATTATTTGCATTTTATTTAGAGCTATTAGCAAAGAAAATAAAGGACTCAGAAATTCAATGATATAATTGGTATGGTAGTCAAGAAAAGCTGGCTCTATTTGCAGATATTATTATTTTATACCTGAAAAAAAAACAGTTAAGGGACACTGCAGTATTGTGGAACATTTTGAGACAGTTTCAAATCTTTTCAGGATAAAAAATTAAAAAAGAAAGGCAATAGGTTCATAGGTTGGTGCTATGGCCTATACAAGCCTAGCCATAACAATTCCCTGGCTATTTCTTCCCACACTATTTACTTCCCTGGAACCCTGTCTAGCAGAGCGAATGATGTGTTCCCTGGGGTGAATTTCCTTTCTCCCATCCAGTCATCAAGGTTCCTTTTAAAGAGGGCCAAAGAGGTGCTCTGCTTGACATGTATGAGCAGTCTATTCCAGAGTCTGGGGAGTCTCTGGGTCAGGAACCTATCCCTCCAGAATGTTTTGTTTATTGTGATGACAAGATTTAGATCCCTGGAGCATGTGGCTCTGAGGGATTGGGATTTCTTTAAGTGTAGCATGTCCAACAGCTCTGGGTTTGACATGGCCTTGTATGTTAAGCAGAGATCGCCTCGGAGTAGAAGATATGCAACAGAGTATAGGTGGAGTTTTTTAAGGTGGTCAGCATAGGGCATCTGCTTTAGGCCTGTGATTCTTTTAGTGAGGTATTTCTGCGCCTTTCCAGTTGTTGCAGATGTCTTGAGCGGTACATACCAAATGGGGCATTGTATTCTATGATGGGTCTAATGAGGGATGAGTACAGTGGGACAATGACCTCCTTTTTCTGGATGAAAAGCCCTTCGTGATGAAGTGCGACACATAGGATTTCCTGACTGTTGTGGCGATGTGGTTATTGAAGGTGAGACCACTGTCCACCTGTGTCCCTAAGTCTCTTATCACACTTTCAGTGTTTAGTGTACTGCCACCTATGTGGTAATTCACGGGTACCTGTTTTTTCCCAAAGGGGATAACTATACATTTCTTAGCAGCGAGCTTGAGCCCATGGCTCTGGCACCAAGCATCTGTTTCTGTAAGGCCCTTTTGTAGAGTATCAACATCATTTGGGGATTCAATAATGGCTGACAGTTTGCAGTCATCTGTGAACTTTGCTAGCCAGAGTCCCTTAGTGTTGGCCTGTACTTCAGAGAAGTCGATGCCAAACAAGAGAGGTCCCAGGACTGAACCCGGAGGTACTCCACTTGTCTGGAGCTGGATTTGGAGTCAGCTACTTTTACAGTGTGGGTTCTGTCAGTAAGCCAGTTGGCAACCCATCAAGAGACGTAGGGATTAATGCCCAGCTTAGTAAGTTTATCTATGATTCCAGAGTGGGGGATGGTGTCAAAGACCTTGGCGAGGTCCAGATAGGCTGTGTGGACTGCCTTACCCTCGTCCACAGCTCTGGAAACTGATTCGAAGAAGTCAATCAGGTTCAGGAGACAAGATCAGCCCTTCACGAATCCACACTGGGTGGGGTCCAGTGTTTTAAGGTTGCCAATGTCTTTGTTTATAAGTTCCATGATAATACGTTCCATGGCCTTGCAGATCAGGCCGGTCAGACTGATGGGGCGGTAGTTCCCGGGATCCAAGGTGGACCCCCCCCTTGTGGAGTGGGATAACTGTAGCTGTGCGCCACTCAGTGGGCATGAAGCCTGAGGTGAGGGTATGATTAAACATGACACTTAGGTGAGGTGCCAGTTCATTTTGTAGTTCATGTAGTACACAGCCCGGGATGTCATCTGGTCCCATGGATGCTGTATTCTTAGCTTTGGAGAGTGCATTTTTTTACCTGTGTGGCCGTTATTACTGAAATTTGGCAATCTTCCGGTATTGAGATGGGCCATTTAGGGGGTGAGGGGGGGGGTGAAGCTGGCACTGAATCGATCTGCCAGAATATTGGCAATATCCTTAGGATCAGTATATTAAATGTCATTCTGTTGTAGCTCAGAGCAGATCTGAGCATTGCCATTTAGATTCTTAACATAGTTATAGAATGCCTTGTGGTTGTCTTTGGAATCTTTGGCAATTTTATTTTTGTAACTAGCTTTGGAGGATTTTATGAGGGATCTCAGCTTCTTACTGAGGCTGGTAAGGGAGTTTTTTGCATCCTGGGATTTTCCTCTTTTCTGCAAGTTTCTTCCTTTTGTTGTAAAGTTTGTTTATGGCAGGGGACCACCAGATTGGCTTCCTTTTTTTAGAGGAGTAGTAGGACTCAGCAGTCGAACTTTCAGATCCCGTCTGCATGGGTGTCATGAAGTTTGTAACTTCTGACTTGAGTAGCATGAAGTTGGCTTTGGAGAAGTTTTTTATGGAGGTTTCCTTACTGGGGGTGGGGGTAGGATGTGGATGTTAAGGGTGATTAGCTTATGGTCTGACCTGACCAACGAGGGGGTGACCATAGGTGTGGAGTATCAATTTAACATGTTGGTAATGACCAGGTCTAGGATATTGGAGCCCCTGGTGGGACTACAGATTAGCTGATCCAGGGCATTGGAATTTATGAATTCCAAGAACCGTTGGGCAAAGGTGTTGGTACACAAGTAGTTTTCCCAGTTAATGGCAGGGTAGTTGAAATCACACAATATTAGGGTGTTTGGTTGTATATTAATATTTCCAGTATGTTTAGAAAGGTGTAGTGAGAATCTTGGGGCATGGTGGGGGATCTGTAGCAAGCTACAATTTGGACTGCAGTCTTACCTAGTGTTAGTTGCACCTGGAGAATTTCAGACGCATTGTGTTGGGCAACTAACCTGGTGGTGTGAATATCCTTGGTGAAATATGGACACTCCTCCACCTTTAGTGTTTCGATCCTGGTTTGGTGGCCAAAAAGTGTGGTAAGAGTTGTAGCCTGGTATTGCAGGGGTGCTCTCTGGAGCCTTGAACCAGGTCTCAGTCACTGCACAGATATCAATGTTCTCTATTTTTAGGAGTGCCTCGAGAGAGTGCATTTTGAGGTCTAGACTTCTAGCATTGAGTAGCATTACCTTCAGATTTTGCATGCTTGTACCTGTTAGGTGGTAGTTTTGTCCTTTGAACTTTGTCTAAAAAGGCACTATAGGGGTGGCAAGAGCCTTTGCCAGTACCCTGAATCCCATGGCTGACAGGTGCAGACCATCTCTGGCAAAGCATCCTGGTCTGTCGATCATGTCGTCCCAGGCAGACAGACACTGGATCCCCTTTGAATGACACCAGAAGCTTAGCCAATTGTTGAAGTCAATCATTTTGTCCTTATATTGTGGTATCATTCTGGGTGAAGGCAGGATGCTACACTCAGGGCTAGGGGTCATACCTGCCTAGGCCACATGATCAGAGAGCTCTTCCATGTCTCTTTTCATGTAGTCCAGGGAGGTACGTCTCAAGTCATTCACTCCAACATGGACAATGATAGAGTCATATTTGAACTTGTTGTGGAGTGACCTGAGTGCATGAGTTATGTGGTGGATCCTAGCACCCGACAGGCAGCTCACTGTAATTTTCTCTTTGTTCAGCCTGGTGAGTGGGACATCAGCGTGCCTGACTATAGAGTCACCTATGACTAAAGTGTTAGGTACGTTGTCTTGCCTTAGGGGCTGTTGCTGGGTGGCACACTGGTGTTGTGAGCTATGTGACACTTTGGTTGTGAATGGTGTTTGTTTGCGTTTCAGCTTCGGAATTCCTTGTTGCTTGTGCAGGTTACAATTATAGGGCCTCCGCATATGTGGATTTAGTGTTGCTATGTGTGGGTGTTGGTGTGAGTTTAGAAGGGCTATGTGTTGCTTGAGGTGTAGTGCGGATGATAACCTTCTCCTCTTGACTGTCTAGCACAATCACAGGTGGAGAGAGCTTTGCTTCCAGTTTGGCTATGTAAGTGCATCTCTCACAGGTTGTAGTGTTGGGTGGTAGAAGGAGAGGGTTGTCTGTGTACATGAGGCAATTGCTGCATTGCCCCAGTATGCCCAGATTCACCAGGTGTACAGGAGAAATCAACGGAAGCTGACCCTTGGACATGCCTGGTTTGGTGCTTTTTTTTGAAAAGTACAGGAGCTGTTTTCCCTTACCTTAGCAAGGTACTTTGCAATTATAGGCTGTTTAGTGCCTATGATTAATTTCTCCTTATTAATAAGGAGAGTTGAGTGCTTGTATCAGTTTAAGGCTTCCTAGTGCTTTCCAGCAGGTATTAGAGCAAGTGCTAGTCACAGGGATGCTTAAAGGTAAGATGAAAAAAATGGTTTATCCTAAACACTGCAGTGTGCACTAGAGAAGTTAGATGTGAAAGTAGGTAACTTAAGTTTCACTTGTCTAAAAAGTTAAGTTTTAGTGGAGAGTCAATATTTTTAAAACAGCAAGATAGATTGAAAGGGGGTGATCACTTTTGTATTCCGGTACTATGGAATACAGTAGAATTGCCAATAAATTTAAATGGTTGAAGGGGGGGGGGGGGGGGTGATTTCACAAAATGATAATTTAGTGCTTACTCACACAAGCCAGTGAAAGCAGAGAGGAAATGAGATATATGGTCAAATTAACATAAGAGGCAGGCAACTAGAAAGACAGTGGTATTTAACAACACGACACTGTCAGGGTGGGGGGGGGGGGGGGGGATTTCTGCCTGACTCACAAGAGACAGAGCTGTGGGGACTTTTGAAGTTTTAATATGCAGTTAACAGGAGAACACAAGCAAAACACAAGGTAAAGTAAACAAACCAGAGCACTCAAAATATAAAAAAAGCAATAAACTAATACAAAATACAACAAATAAAAAGCAAACCAACCTTTCCCTCACAGCAAAGTGTAGCAGAGTCTGGGTGAGCCTTTCCAATAAAGCAGTAAACTATGTACCAACACTCAAATTGGTTCCGCAATATCCATATTTATGGGGACAAACTAAAATGAAGTATTTAGGGTACAGATTAAAATGATTCCAGTGTGGCAGCGAAGGATATGTGGGACGAGACTAAACAAAAGATAATGCAACAACTAAGAAATTGGAAGCTCTGTTATATGAATATGGATAGCAAGATGCTAGCAGTTAAAATATTTTTAGTCCCTTTAGTCTTATACACAGGTCAGGCACATTTTTTATCAACTAGAGGGGAAGGTGTAGGCGACAATTAATAAAGAGCTACAAGATTTTATCTGGGAGGAGAAGATGGCAAGCGTCAAGTGGAATAAGCAGATTCTTCCAATAAAAGAAGGTGGTTTAGATTTCCCAATTTGAAGGGGTAACACAGTTAAGGCTCCTATACATAGCACAACCAGAAACCTATAATTCAACGTGGAAAGGGATGATGATGAAAAATGGTGGGGAGCTCAAGAAACAAGGAGAGACTGGGATTTTACATGCACACCTTTAAGAAAAAGAAGAACCATCATACATAATAAGAAGTTATGTACCTACCATAATGTTCCATGTTAGTTGTCTTCTTCTCGCCTTCTTTCTTGCTGGATGGGTTCGGAGCCGATCCTCGGCTCCGACTCGGCCAATACTAAAGCTCGAGAGCTAATTCCACCGGCTCGAGGCTCCCCTATATCCCACAATGCTAGGCGGTAACTACTCAGATCTCGTTTGATAGCTATACCAAGCAACCCTAGTCTCCATAGAATGGAGAAGGGAAACCCACCTCAATAACAACCTGCGTGAAAGTTATTGCAGACCTAAGAAAGGAGAAAAGGAGGTGGAAGAACGAGTGGGAATGACGACTTCCAGAGGAAGATCACAAACTGAATTCCTATCGGTCTGTCCAGGCTTGGGGGAAGGAGGGTGGGACACAAGAAAGAAGGCGAGAAGAAGACAACTAACATGGAACGTTATGGTAGGTACATAACTTCTTAATGTTAAGTTGTCTATCTCGCCTTCATTCTTGCTGGATGGGACCGCGTCCCTAGCACCTTATCCCGGGTGGCCTATCGGAACAGACTCTTGAGAACAGTGGAACCAAAGTTGGCACGGTTTCTGGAGACCATGTCCAATTTGTAATGTGAAATGAAGGTATGAGGAGACGCCCAGGTGGCTGCTGCACAAATGGAATCTATTGGCAGCCTATCCTGAAAAGCTACAGATGTAGCTAATGCCCTAGTTGAATGAGCTCTAGGTCTTGAAGGTAGTTTTTGATGTCTGATCTCATAGATGAAGGTAATTATAGAGGTGAGCCATCTAGAGAGGGATACTTTAGTAACAGGAAGGCCCAATTTCCCTTCCGCATATGACAGAAACAGTTGATCAGATTTCCTGAATTGTTTAGTCCTGTCTAAGTAATATCTAAGTTGGCGATGAACATCCAGAAAATGTAGCTTTTGTTCCGACCTGTTTGAATAGTTAGGGAAAAAGACGGGGAGATCAATAATTTGGTTTAGGTTTGCTTGAGAGGAAACCTTAGGTAAAAAGGATGGATTAGTACGGAGGGATACCCTATCTTTGTGAAACACTAAGTAAGGAGGACGACTGCACAGAGCATGGAGTTCGGATACCCTTCTCGCTGAAGTTATAGCTACCAGAAAAAGTGTCTTCCAAGAAAGCAACTTCAGAGAACATGAAGCCGCCGGTTCGAAGGGGGGAAGGATTAAGGATGCCAGAACCAAGTTCAAATCCCATTGAGGCGGGGGATCTTTGATTGGAGGTTTGAGAAGAAATACGCCCCTTAAAAAGGCTTTACAGAGTTTGTGAGCCATGATGCTAGACTCCGAGACACCTACATGAAAATTAGATATGGCAGCCAGTTGAACTCTAATGGTAGATGCAGATGATCCTAAATGAAAGAGCTCTGCTAGAAAGTCTAGAATAGACTGGATAGGTGCAGTAAAGGGATCTATGTTTTTTGATGTTGCCCAAAAAGAGAAGCGTTTCCATTTGTTACTATAAATCTTCCAGGTAGAAGATTTATGAGAGGCTATCAAGATATCTCGGACCGAGCGAGATACTGAGGGAAGCCTGGCTAAGGTCGGAATCGGAGAAACCACGCTGTGAGGTTTAGAGAATGCAGAAATTGGTGCAGCTGACCCGATTGGTGGGTTAACAGATCTGGTACTGGGTCCAGATGCCAAGGCTGCTCCAAAAGGTAACGATGAAGAAACGGAAACCATATCTGTCGAGGCCAGTAAGGGGCAATGAGGATAATTGTCACTCTCAAAGTGATGGCTTTCTGAATTAGTTGAGATATCAGTGGAAAAGAGAGAAAGGCATATAGAAGTCCCCGGGGCCAATCGTGGACTAGAGCGTCTCTGGTGGGATGGCCTGGTAACGGGAAGAGAGTGAAGAAGTCGTGACACTTGCTGTTTTGGGGAGTAGCAAAAAGATCGCAGCAAGGGTGGCCCCATCTTAGGAATACTTCTTCTAGAACTGATTTCTTTAGAGACCACTCGTGGGGCATGAGAATTGCCCTGCTCAACTTGTCTGCAATCACATTGGATTTCCCGGGAATGTGCGTTGCTATCAGAAAACACTGAGAAGAGATCGCCCATTGCCAAAGTCTGTGTGCCTCTCGACATAAGGGGTATGATCTGGTTCCGCCTTGTTTGTTGATGTACCACACTACTGACATGTTGTCCGTCTGAATTGCAATAGTCCCAGTGGGAAGAGAGTCGTGAAGGGCTTGCAACACTAAAAGCACTGCTCTCATCTCTAAGACATTTATGTGCAAGTGGCACTCGAAAGGTTGCCACGTGCCTTGGACTGCCCTGCCCTGATAATGCCCCCCCCCCCCCCGATCAGGGAGGCGTCTGTTGTCAACGTGGCGACTGGGGGGGGGGTGAAGGTTCTTCCTCGGAGAACCTGAGGTGATGTGATCCACCAAGACAGTTGATTCTTGCATGATTGAGTTATCAATATGGTATGGGACATCGGGAGCTGTTGGAAGGACCATTGAGTAAAAAGCATCCATTGGAGGATCCTCATGTGGAAGCCAGCTAAGGGGAGAAGGGGAATAGCTGCTGCCATGAGTCCTAACACCTTCAAAACTAGTCTGGCTTTGACTTTGTTGCATTGTAAGAGAAGGGAAACTTGTTTCCGAATGTCTGACACTCTCTGCTCTGTGAGTCTGGCTGAAAGATTGAGTGTGTCCAAGGTGGCGCCTATAAAGGTAATAGATTGACAAGGCGACAAAGCAGACTTTTAGAAATTTATTGAAATGCCTAGAGCTTGGCAAATTTGGATGGTGAAGTCCCTGGATAGAAGAAGCTGATGTCTGGTGGTGGCAGTAAGGAGCCAGTCGTCTAAATATGGAAACACCTGGAATCCTTGACGTCTCAAGTGAGCCGCGACCACTGCCATGCATTTGGTAAACACACGGGGGGTTGTAGTGAGACCAAAGGGCAGGGCTCTGAACTGGTAGTGACTGGCTCCCAGCCTGAAGCGGAGAAATCTTCTGGAGCGTCTGTTCATCTTGATGTGGTAGTATGCGTCCTGAAGATCTATCGAGCACATCCAATTGTCCTGACCCAAGAAGGGTAGAATGGACTGTAGCGTGACCATCCGGAATTTTGTTTTCCTGACATACTTGTTTAAGTTGCTGAGATCCAGTATGGGTCTCCAGTCCCCTGTTTTCTTTGGTACCAAAAAGAATTTGGAGTAGATTCCGGATCCTTGCTGGTCTGCTGGGACTGATTGGATAGCTCTTTTTGATAGCAGCTTTGAAATTTCTAATGCTGCTTGTTCCCTTAGACTGGGTGGAACGTCTGGAAGGGATCCTTTGGGTTGGGATGGGATGTGAATAAAGGGAATTTTGTAACCCTCGGATATGATCGACTGTACCCATTTGTCTCGAGTAAGGGAAAGCCAGGCTTTTGGGTACAGGGATAACCTTCCCCCGACTGCCTCCGAAGGTGGACAGCCGGGCAGCCCCTCAGGGATGCTGAAAGGGTTTATCAGAGAACGTTTCTCTGCTACCCTGGTTTTGCGGACCTCCTCTGCCTCTAGGGCGGCGTCTATTATTATTCCCCCCTCTGCCTCTAGAGGGGAATCGACCTTGTGCGTCAGATGAGACTCCCTGGGATTGTTTACGGAACCACATCTTTCCTCCCCTCTGACCTTTGGGATAGGGTCTAGAAGGGGTAGAAAAACAGACTCCTACGGCAGAGAGAGTCTTACCTTCTACCTCACACCTGGTCAATGTATCCTTCACCTGTGGACCAAACAAGGATGATCCATCAAAGGGAAAATTGGTGAAGGACGCCTTGAAAGGGTCCGCAAAGTTGCACAGCCGCATCCAGGCGTGACGTCATAAGGCAACACCTGTGCCTGCGGCTCTACTCGCCCCATCCGCAGCATATGAGATACGCCGCATGGAGGAGTTAACGATGGAATTCAGGGGTTGCCAACTGGGAGTTCATTCTGTCTTGGAACCCCTCAGCTGTAGGATCCTTTATCACTTCACTCATATCCTTGAGTAAATCTCTCTGGAGACGAGTGAAGTGGCATAAGTAATTCAGCGACCGCATTGAAAAGGTCGCTGATGAGAACATCCGCTTACCGTACCTGTCCATGGTCCTAGATTCCTTATTAGGAGGATGGACAGGAACCGAAGGATCGGCTAACTCCTTCTTAGTGGCCGCAGCCACCACCATGGCATCAACGGGGACACCTTTGGATAAAAAATCTTTATCTCTAGGGGCAGTAATAAACTTAAATGGCCTCCTCGGGGTGGGTTCCACTGAATCAAGAGCCGTCCAGACCTTCCTTGCCACCACTTCCATAAGGGGGTCAAAGGGAGGGGACACCCAGGAGGTAGAAGGGTGAGAGCCAAACGCCTCAAGATACACTGACTCATCCTCCGAAGGGTTAAGGGCTGGCCAGTTCCCCCTCTGTTTCAGGATCTCAAGGATGTCAGCAAAGGAGACATCCTCAGAGGGGGATCGAGGGGAACCTTCAGATTCCTCTAAGTCAGTGTCAGAGGTGATAGACTCAGGGGAGTCAATGTGCTTCCTCTTGCACTGCCTCTTCCTAGGGGGATCTCCTACCGGGTCAGGAGAGGCCTCGGAAGAGGAGGAAATTCCCAATGGGGAAACTTGAGGAGTTGGCTCTCTGCGGTCTAATGCAAGGGGGTGGGTAGAAATCACCGCAGGCACTGAAGATGGAGGGGCCGACGGAGCTGACTGTGGGGAAGACCCTGGTTCTAGCACGCTCCGCATGACCTCGAAGGCACCCCTATCAGGCAAGGCCAGAGGTCCCCGCTCCGAAGAGACAAGGACCCCCGGCACCGACAGGGACGGCTCCGAGGCCGATGTTGGAGCCGAACTCACCAGCGCCGAAGCCCCGAGAGGGAGAGCGGGGTCGGACAAGGGTCCGATGCCACTCACCCCCTCGGAGCCGACGAGGGAAGCTCGCCGCCGAGATCCCTCCAAGGAGGAGATCGGAGCAGACGACTGAGCCGAAAGGGAAGGCATTGGATCCGACGAGCCCTGGCTCTGAACTCAAAGGAGTCAGAGGAGGAATACATTGGGGAATGGAAATAGCCACTGACTGCTGAGTCGGGCTATGCAGCATTTGGGCCAGTGCCTCAGAATTGAGAAGTCTACTCACTACCCCTTGCAAATCGTGGTCAGATAGCCTGGAAGACCATGAGGAATGTGTTCTATGGCTCCTTTCAGAAAGAAGAGGGGATCCTGATGCCGAGTGCACGGAGCCGATAGAGGGGGATCTAGATCTCTTCCTAGAAGGTTGCTCCGATAAAAGTATCGGAGCCAACAGAGTTATATCAACCTCGGCTCCAGCCGGAGCCGAGGTAACAGTATGAGGCTTGGAAACATCGGCTCCGGCTGGAGCCGATGTCGAAGCAGACTTTACATTTCCAGAAGTCGACTCAGAAACCGGAGCAGACTGTTTGGAAGTTTTAGAAGGCTTTCCCGACACAGACTGAGTCGGGGGGCCTTCAGGCTTTAATAAGCCACGCAAGATTAATTTATTCTTGCAGGACTCTAGGGCTAAAACCATGGCAAACAGCACAAGAGTCCTGCAGGTGCAAAGGTCCCAGGCAATACACACAAGAAGTGTGACCGTCTGTCAGAGACATTTTCTTACAGCACGAGTCAGACGTCTTGAAGCCTGAGACCTTAGATTCCTTAGACATAATAAAAGGTCCAAGAAAACAAACACAGACACACACACAGGCCTTAATTAAAAATAAAATACCAGTCACACAAGGGGACTAGAAGGGGCCTAAGGCCTAAAACTAAAGGGGAATAAAGGAGGGAAAAAAGGGCAACAAAGTTGTCAAACCAGGAAAAAGGGGATTTAAAACTAAAGGTTTCAGTAAAAAAAGGTACCAGGGGTCTAAGAATTGAAAATTTAGAATTAAATTCTTCACTAACCTGCCAGAGCCGGTAGAAAAGCACCTCGTCAGCTAAGCGGCAAACGAGATCTGAGTAGTTACCGCCTAGCATTGTGGGATATAGGGGAGCCTCGAGCCGGTGGAATTAGCTCTCGAGCTTTAGTATTGGCCAAGTCGGAGCCGAGGATCGGCTCCAAACCCATCCAGCAAGAATGAAGGCGAGATAGGCAACTTAACATTATTATATTCACAAATAATTAGAAAGTATTCTAAGAATTAAGCCAACCCAACACAGGAATGGAGAAAGGAGATTCTGCAGATGGAGGTGACTTCAACTAGGGATATAGACAACAGGAAAACTGGGTCTGGAATTTATTGGAAAAAGGAACCAAGGTATTGGGAGAAAATAACTAGGATTGAAGTCAGAGTATAGACAAAGATAAAGAAATAGGGGGTCCTAAACGAAAGACCAGCACTGGTATAGTTTTCAGTAGAATCTACAACAGAAGCTAATGTTAAAAAAGGGATAATTAGCACAGCATACAAAATACTGCATGATAACTGTAAGAATCAGTCAGAGGAGTTTAGAGAGGATTGGGAAAAGAGGTTGGATAAGAAAGTCACAAAGAAACAATGGGGGGATATATGTTTGTCTCCCAAATATGCAACAAAATCAAGAAGATTTAGGATTTTTGCTTGGAAATGTTTACATAGATATTTTTATACCCCAATTAGACTCCATAGAATTTTTCCTGAGGTAGACAGCAAATGTTGGAGGTTTAATGGGGAAGAAAGAGGTAATCAGGAACATATTTTCTGGTTGTAATGAGTTGGCAGACTTAAAAATTCTCTGCAGATGACTGTCAGAGATACTGGGTGAAGAAATTGGTGTAACTAGGGAAATTATTTTTCTGAGCTACAATACAAAATCAGAATTGCCTAGCCATAGTAAGCCCTTGCTAAGTCTAACTACAGTGGCTGCCAAAAAAGCAATTACTAGAAAATGGAAATCAAAGTCTAAACTAACTGTACTAGAAGTAGTGAATGTAGTAACAGAGATAAAACAACTGGACCAGGGAACACTAGAAAAGGATCAGAACAAATTACATAGGAAAAAAGTGCAAACTATGGGTTACAACAGGGATCCCTTGCCAAGTGTGGCCTAACATCCGGCCAGTAAACCAAAGCCTTTAGGTTGATTTAAGGTACACCGTACGTCACACATATGCTCCCAGCTTAGACTGTAGGGCATTAAGGCGACATCTGGATGTTCCATCCTTATAAATGATAGCCCCAGTAGGAATCCCAGCCCAAGGAAAAAGGAAGTAACCAGTACAGCCAGAAGAGAAAACCTCAGGGTGGAGAGAGGGAGCGAATACTGCAACAGTAAACAAAACAACATCTACCATTATGGTAAGACTTTACAGAACTGTACTATGTCCTTCCATTTCACTGTTGCAGTATTCTTTACAATTTGGAGACTGCCAAAGCTCAGTAAGAATAGAGGGAAAAGGATGGACCAGCACAGCTCTCTAGGAACCCATTAAGAATGGCCCTAGCAAAACCAGCTCTAGCTCAAGACATCACCATCCAACTTAAAGTGCTTGGTAAATGTATGCACTGAAGTCCAGGTAGCTGCTTCAAGAATAGAGTAGGTATCTAAACCCTAGAAAAAAATCACCAGAAGCCACAGCCCTAGTAGAATAAGCCTTAACAGAAGAAGAAAGACATGGCTTTGGAAATCCAAGAAGAAATAGTTTGCTTGGAAACAACCAAACCTAAGATCTAGGACAACAGGAAACTTAAGATCTGTTCAGATTTATGAAAAGTCTTAGTCTTATCCAAATAAAAGCCGAGTTGTCTATGCACATCCAAAGTGTGCAGCACCTTCTCACTAGCAGATTGCCATCTGGCAGAAGTAAGGGCTAACAAAAGTAAAGTCTTCCAAGAACAATGTTGCAAATTTATCTGAAGCTGCAGACTCAAAAGAAGCTTGGGTCAATTATTCTAAAACAAAATTAAAATCCTAGGGAGGAGGGACAGGCTTTCTGAGAGGCCTAATATGAAGGATGCCCTTAAGAAACTGTTTAGCCTCAAATCTAGAAGCTCAAGGAGGTGATAAAGGCAGACAAGCAGAAATAGCTGATAAGTGGGCCTTAATAGAAGAACATGCCAACCCAGCATTGAGCAGTGCACATAGATAAGACAGCACCAAAGAACATTTACAGAAAGTGGATTCAAGGTACAAGAAAGACACCAAACAGAAAACCTCTTACATTTCAATAAGTAGGATTCCCTAGTTGTGGGCTCCCTGGCCTCCTGCAGGACCCTAAGCACGTTCTCAGAAAAAAAGATGTCTGTATGGAATCAAAATCCTATCACTCACAGTGTCAGTTGAAGGGTGGACATGTGAGGATGGATGAGAGATCCCTTATCTTGTGTGAGTAGGTCCACCATGTGAGCTAACGTGATGACTGCCCTTGGCTAAATACAGAAGAAGAAGACAGAACCAATGCTGTTTGGGCCAAAAGGGAGTAACCAGCAGTATTTTGGGAGCATCCTGTTGTATTTTGAACAGGACTTTTGGAATGAGGGGAAGGGGGATAAAGGCATAAAGAAACATCCCCTTCCAGGAAAAAGAGAGGGCATCCACCTTCCAGACCAGAGGACCTGGAACTCTGGCACAAAAAAGAAGCTGTCTGTTCAGAGGCAAGGCAAAAAGATCTACTTGAGGAGTACCCCACTGGTGGACAATGTCCAGAAACACATCCCTGTGAAGCACGCTTTCATGGGACTGTTACGGACCTGCTCAGAGGGTCTGCCATAATATTCTGACTTCAGGGAATATAAACTGCCTGAAGAGTCGTACAATAATGGATACCTAGTTCCCACATTAGAAGAGCCAACTGACAAAGGAGGTAAGATCTCATCCCCCCTTGCTTGTCGACATACCACATCACTGAGGTATTGTCTATAAAAAACTTGAGAGGCACTGGGGAGAATAGAGGGTGAAAAGCCTGAAGAGCAAGCAGAAGAGCTCTCACCTCCTTGACATTGATGTGGTTTTTCCTTTAAGGCCACCAAAAACACTGCACCTTTAGAGAACCGAAGGATGTTCCCCATCCCACGTTTGAAGTATCTGTAAACAGCTGCCATGGATTGAGAATCAACTGCTGAATCCACCACTGAAATTTTGTAAATACCTTTGGGGCAGTAAAGGCCAAAGGGCAAAAGTACAGAACTGAAAATGCCAGGAAGCAACAGAGAAATGTAAAAACTTCCAGAAAAGGGGATGAATAGGAATGTGAAGATAAACATCCTTGAGGTCCAGAGACACGAGAAAAGCTTGATGAAGTAGCAATGGGAACAAAGTCTGAAAGGATAACATCTGAAAGGAAAGGAACTTCAGAATGGGTATCCAAGTGCCCTTTTTCCTGGGAACCAAAACATTTTGGAGCAAAACCCCTTCCCCTTTTGAGAAACTGGAACTTCATAAATAGTTCCCCAAGTCAAAAGATCCTGAAGCACCTCTGGAAAGAAAGTCAGCTGTTGCTGAGGGGGTTGAGGAATGCACATTAAAGGAAGAAGATATTTCCAGACCATGTAATACCCTAGGTGGATAATGGACCAAACCCAGAAATCCTGAGAAATCTTTAACCAAACTGGAAGGGACAGGAAAGAAGAAGAGAAAGGGGAATACAGCTGAGAAGAACAGGATAGTCAGTCATCACCTGGTTTGTCAGGAAAAGGAGATTTCTGTTTCACAGTTTTAGCAGAAGAAGCCCTTTTACCCTTGGGATGAGGGCGACACTACCTACGAAAAAATGCCAACTTATTAGGGCAATTTCTTTGAAATTTAGGCACAGGAGAAACAAAAATATGTTTAAGTTCCTGTAAAGCCTTACCCTTACCCTGAAGAGACAAACAAAATAGCAGCAGCTGCACCAAATAAGTGTTTGTTATCCATCAACTTAGCCTTATCATCAACAGGAAAAGGTTGATGTGGAAGATAGGAGTATCTCCTCATCATACAAGCAAAAGCAGCAGCTCTGGAAGAAGCATCTGCTGCTTCATAACTACACTTAATAGAATAGTGAGTCACCTGAAAAGAGGTCCCCAACAAGGAGACGGTATAAGTCTTCCCCTTCAGAATCAGGAAGGTCAGAAATTAGCTGACAGGCCTGAGAAAGAAGAGTCAAAATATACCTGGACATATGGGTCTGATAATTGACAGCCCTAAAAGCCCTAGCATTTCTATAGTCCTGCTATCTTTATCTGAAGAAAGAAGCTCTGTAAAAGTCAACAACTGAGAAGGCTTGCCAAATAACACAGACATCACAGAGAGGTCAGCTGAAGGATATCTTTACAGGAATTTGCAATCCTCAAGATCCATACAAAACATATCAGGTGTTTTGGGGGCAGGAGGCTGGGAATCTGGAGCCTGAGACGCAGTAGAAAAGGCATCCAACAAGGCAGCCTCAACAGGAAGGACAGGAGAAGATCTAGAAGAGTCCACATGAAGTTCGTAACACTGCTTCTGCACCTCAGAAACCTGGGTACAATCCCATTTAACTCCATACAGTCCACAACAAGTACAAATATGACTATCATTGTCCATGTTGGTGTGAATGTCCTGAGACGTACCTCCCTGGACTACATGAAAAGAGACATGGAGGAGCTCTCCGATCTTGTAGCCCAGGCAGGTATGACCCTAGCCCTAAGTAGCATCCTGCCATCACCCAGAATGATACCACAGGACAAGGACAAAATGATTGACTTCAACAATTGGCTAAGCTTCTGGTGTCATTTTAAGGGAATCCAGTATCTGTCTGTCTGGGATGACATGATCGACAGACCATGCTGTTTTGCCAGAGATGGCCTGCACCTGTCGCCCTTGAGATTCTTGATACTGGCAAAGGCTCTTGCCACCTCTATAGTGCCTTTTTTAGGCAAGGTTCAAATGACAAATTTACCACTGTAACAGGTACAAGCTAGCAAAATCTGAGGGTAATGCTAGAAGTCTAAACCTCAAAATGCACTCACTCGAGGCACTTCTTAAAATGGAGAACATAGACATCTGTGCAGTGACAGAGACCTGGTTCAAAGCTCCAGAGAGCCCCCCTGCATTACCAGGCTATAATTCATACCACACGTTTCGGCCACCAAACCCGGACCGAAACACTAAAGGTAGAGGCGTGTCCATGTTCATTAAGGATATCCACACCTCCAAACTAGTTGCTCAGCATAATGCATCCGAGATTATCAAAGTTCAACTAACTCTGGGCAAAGCCGCAATCCAGATTGTAGCATCCTACAGGCCCTCCACCATGCCCCAGGATTCCCACTCCTCTTTTCTTGATACACCAGAAAATATAAAGGTACAACCCAACACCCTAATAATGGGTGATTTCAACTACCCCACCATTAACTGGGAAAACTACTTGTGTACCAACTCTTTTGCTCAATGTTTTCTGGAATTCATCAATTCCAATGCCTTGGATCAACTTATCCACACCCCCCACCAGGGGCAGCAATATCCTAGACCTGGTCATCACCAACATGGACGACCAGTGTTCCACACCAGAGGTCAGCTCCTCGTTGGTCAGATCCGACCACAAGCTAATCACCCTAGACATCCACATCCTGCTCCCCCCCCCCCCCCCAATTAGGAACACAACTGTAAAAAATTTCTCCAAAGCCAACTTCACGCTTCTTAAGACAGAAGTACCAAACTACATGACACCCATGCAGATGGACAATAGAGGTACAACTGCTGAATCCTACACAAATGCACTTTATAAGCACTTACACGAGTGCATGGATCATGCTATCCCTAACAGAACCAAGATGCTATCCTCCAAAAAAAGGAAGCCAATCTGGTGGTCTTCTGCCATAAACAAACTCTACAACAGAAGAAAGAAACTGTTGCAAAAAGAGTAAAGTCCCAAAAGTCCCATGATTGGCGGAACTCCTTGGTCAGCCTCAGTAAGAAGCTGAGATCCCTCATAAAATCCTCCAAAGCTAGTTATGAAAACAAAATTGCCACTGATTCTAAAGACAACCACAAAGCATTCTATAGCTATGTCAAGAATCTCAATGGCAACACTCAGATCTGCTCTGAGTTGCAGCACAATGAAATATACAGAACCAACTGATATTGCCAACATCCTGGCAGATAGGTTCAGTGCTAACTTTACCCCCCTCTCACCCCCCCTAAAGGGTCCATCTTTATACTGGAAGAATGCAAAGTTCCTGTAATCACGGCTGCACAGGTAAAAAACCTCACTCTCCAAAGCCAAGAACACAGCATCCATGGGACCTGACAACATCACAGGCTGCCTTCTATACGAACTAAAGAATGAACTGGCACCCCACCTAAGTACCATGTTCAATCATAGCCGCACCTCAGGCTTTGTGCCCACTGAATGGCGCACCGCGACGGTTATCCCACTCCACAAAGGGGGGGCTACAACAGACCCCGGGAACTACCGCCACATTAGCCTGACGAGCCTGGTCTGCAAGGCCATGGAATGTATCATCATGGAACTCAAAGACATTGGAGATCTCCAAACTCTGGACCCCACACAGTTCGGGTTTGTAAAAGGCAGACCATATCTCCTAAACCTGATAGACTTCTTTGAAGCAGTCACTAAAGCCATAGATGAGGGTAAGGTGGTTCACACAGCCTATCTAGATCTCGCCAAGGCGTTCGACACCATCCCCCACTCTGGAATTATAGATAAACTCACTAAACTAGGTATAAATCCCTATGTCACAAGATGGGTTGCCAACTGGCTTACTAACAGAACCCACACTGTGAAAGTAGCAGACTCCAAATCAGACTTCAGACCAGTGACAAGTGGAGTACCACAGGGTTCAGTCCTGGGTCCTCTCCTGTTTGGTACCTACTTCTCTGAAGTACAGGCCAACACAGAAGGTCTTTGGCTAACTAAATTCGCAGATGACTGCAAACTAGGAGCCATAATCAAAACTCTTAATGATGTGGACATCCTACAAAAGGGCCTCACTGAGACAGATGCCTGGTGTCAAAGCCATGGTTCTCAAGCTCAATGCCAAAAAGTGCATTGTCATCCCCTTTGGTAAAAACTCTGTACCCATGAACTACCACATAGGCGGTAGTCTACTTAACAACGAAAGTGTGATAAGAGACCATGGGACACAGGTGGACAGTAGTCTCTCCTTTGATAATCACATCGCCACAGTGGTCAGGAAATCCTTCTACGTGGCACACCATCACAAAAGGTTTCTCATCCAGAAAAGAGGTCATTGTTCCCCTCTATTCATCACTCATTAGACCCATTATAGAGTACAACGCCCCTTTTGGTATGTACCTCACAAGACATCTACAACAACTGGAAAGGCCACAGAAATACCTCACAAAGAGGATTACTGGCCTCAAACAGATGCCCTACCCAGACCGACTCAAAAAACTCCAGCTTTACTCCGTCGCATATCGCCTACTCAGAGGCGATCTCTGCCTAACGTACAAAGCTATGTCAAACCAAGAGCGGTTGGACATGCACCACTTAAAGAAATCCCAGTCCCTCCGAGCTACACGCTCTAGGGACCTAAACCTTGTCACCACAATAAACAGAACATGCTGTAGGGATAGATTCCTGTCCCAGAGACTTTCCATACTCTGGAACAGACTACCTATCTATGTCAAACAGAGCTCCTCATTAGCACTCTTCAAGAAAAATATTGATGATTGGATGGGTAATAGGAAATTCACCCCTGGGATCACTTCTGTGGTTCTGCTTGACAGGGGTACAGGAAAATAATTTTCTTGGGTGGCGAAAGCCAGGGTACCTTTTTGGCTAGGCTTGTATAGGCCCTAGGGCCAATAGCCTAGCACCTACCTGTGAACCTAAAAAATTCCATCATCCTGGAAATTGTATCCACGAAGGAAATCTCCTCAAAGTGAATGTCAGGACTAGTGGATTCCTCCTAAGAACATAGTCTAGAGGAGAAGGATTGTAGGATGAATAAGCAAAGGATTCTTCATTTGAATCCACCTATTCTTCAGAGGAATCCTGTTTCCTGGTCCTCTTAAGAGGAGTAGAGGATCAAGGGGAGCAAGAACAGAAACTTTTTGAGGAGGCTTCAAAGCTGTAATGGCATTAAACAAACCTTGAGTGAAATTCTGTCATTCGCCCTGAGGGTTCTTAGGAGTAGGAGAAACATGCTTTATTGTGGTTTCTTTTTCAAAGGGACATCTGCCTGAAACTTACAAGGCTCAGATGCAGGACGACATTCTACAATCATAGTCAGAACTTCCTCTCTAACCAAAATGCGAGGAAGACCCCTATATGCCCTTTGGTAATAATCAGCCACAGTTCACCCTGAACATCCTTACTGGCTATCTGTAAGGCCTCCAGAGACATACATAAGGTCGAATCTATGAGGAATCCAGTGGAGGAGATGGGCGATCCTCCGACCTTTCACTAACCTCAGGAGAGACATCTGGGAGATGCAGTTCAGCAGAAAAATCTGACCTAGTTTTCTTGGCCTTCTTCTTCATGGACGGCTGACCCTCAGAGCTGGAAGTTCCCTCCACAGTGTCTTTCTCTAAAAGCTTAAGACTTTGATTTTTTATGATTTGTGATGTAAAATGCTTGCAAATAGGACTGTGTCGGTGTGGTTTGTTTTCATTTATATAAATGTATGATTGCTTACCTCGCAAGTGATGGTTTAATAAAGATGTTTCTTGTTTTAAAAAGTGGAGGCAAGAACTGAATAATTTATTTAATATTGCTTAGGTTATATGATATACAGCAATATATGTGAAGTATAATGTTTTTAATGTTAATTTAATACAATTTGATTACTTTTGCATAAATGTAAATGTGCCTGTGTTACAAGCGGTAATTCAATAAAGGTGTTTAACAGACATTGATTATCTAAATACAGGGCCAAAGAGGAAAGCCTACTTTGGAGAGTCTTTGGGATAAAAGCCTGAAAAACAGAACAGGATTTATGATTGTGGGAAACACCAAGACAAAATATGCACTATTTATGACAGTCTTTATGGAGAATCTGTCTCCCGCACTGGCATTTACACTTTCTGGATGACATGCACCCCACAAGCAATGCACAAAAGGAAAAAAGAGCAAAAACCCCATTGGGGCACTTATCTGAAAATGGCTTGCTAAGCCAGCAACAAAGCAGGAGTTCAGACTGACTATCAAAAGATGGAGTTTGGACTAGCAGCAAAGAAGTCCTGGAGTCTATCATAATGGTAAGTACATCTCAGAAAGGTAATCTCGACAATGTGTTACTCCACATTGGAAAAGAACAGCATGTGACAGCCTGTGTTTTCAGTACTAACAGATGTTGCAGGCAAACAGCAAAAACAAGCACAATAGCAATAATTTCAAGTACTGAAGACTATGACTTATATCTACATTTGTCACATATAATATATGTGCTAACTACTTAAGATACCTGTTTGTAAGTGCCCTGGCACAGTATTACATCACAGGAAATCCACAGGGAGCATTCTGGAAAAGATTACTTCCATGTTCTCAGCAGAAAATGGTTGAGAGGGACCAGAGGAAAAAGCAGAAAATGGGTACTTTTTTCATTTTAAAACTGCAATTTATTTTTAATTTATAATGAACTCATGACTAGAATGCACATATTTCAAGAACTTGTCCTTCTTTGGGGCTATAAGTGTTACATTACAAATCACAAAGTCAGTTTTACAATTAAAGGTGCTACATATCAAGATACATAAAACACATTATATATTGGTTAAATATTATGTGCATTTTAATGTTCAACATCTTTTAACCACAACTAAAACCTATAAAAAAATGAGTATTATCAAACTATCCTAATTAAGTTTACATCATTACCATATAAATTGTCTAATGTCAAATATTAATAACATGATTAAATATATCTCGTTTATATATTCAAAAACCTTTCCTTGTGCTTCAGAATATTTACTCTCTTCTGACATAACACAGTATTTAACATATTCTATACCAATAAATATAAATCAAATAAGTAAAATAGAAATGACTTGCTTGCTTACAAACTTGTCTATCCTATCACTAATTACGTCCTGACATGGTCTTGAATTTTGCATCTTAAAAGTTCATGTAGCCAAAATTAAATACAATTTGTATCATACACAATAACACAAACAAATGCAAAAAGCAGCCAACTATTCTATCCTAGGAACTACTGATGCCGCTTGTTGTAGAAGCCCATCAATTTCTAAAGTACGGCCAGCTTTGACCATCTCTTCCACCTTTCTGCTATGTACCTAAAAGTGCTGTCTTTTTTATCCCCCTTGTTTCCCTTCTTGAGCCATTCTACTCTTTCAACTTTCACCTTTAATGATCTCACTAAATTTATTACCCTTTTGCTTAGGGTTGGGGGGTGACCTAATGGTTAAGGTGTTTGCCTTACAAACACAAGGTACAGGGTTTGAATCTCACAGGGGATAACTGGCTAGGCTTAAAATGGCTCGCAAGAGCAGTTAGCCTAGTACTATCCTATGAACCTTCATGCACTGTGGTACAATCAACATATCACCTCCTTTCTGTCTCTTCTAGCCATTAATTTTGTCCTAACTGATAGCTTCACATTTCATGGAATATATGGCAACTACATAAGAACTTTGGTTTGGCAGAAATCATTTCTCTAGTAAATACCAGCTCCACTGATGTGCATGAATCGTGTCATTACTATGGCCAAGGGGATCCAAGGTAGGAGCGGTGCTTGATGGAGCTGGCATGCATACGCTGAGGATATCTCTCACTGAGTCCTGGTGGAGGACAGGTTTTACAGAGACTACCAGGCTGTTTGAGCAGGTGAACTGAGAAATTCATACCTGTCTGACACCCTAAAGCAGGCACGTCTTCACAGGCCACACCTTAGTCCTTGCCCAGCCTTCTGAACACATCTGCATATAGAAGTGTAAGGCTTAATAAAAAGAACAGTCTCCAGCAGGTGATGTTGCTGGCTGTTACCTCTACTTTGAGACCCTTTCCCTGTGGCCTCAGCCTGGGCTGTACATCAGCTACATGCTGGTATTACTAGACCATCCCCTCCCATCACATGGTATGGGGGGGTGTGAGCCATGAGACAGCAGCTTGAGCAGCTAATAGTCAGCTGCAGCAGGGACCCAAAAAACATATTCGGACAGAAAAAAAGACTGTTTATTCTGCTTTTCAACACAAATTGCAAAACTACGGTATGGATGGTTAATGACTGCTTCATTCCACAACTACTGGCTTTAATATAACCTAATCAGTACAAATTTCTTCCAGGAAAGGCTATCAATGAAGCAAAATATTTTACAAAACATCCAACTGCATATGTGAACTAAAAATTCTCATTTCATTACAGCTTTAACTTTAATGGAAACAGACACAAAGCCATTTATTAAAGGAACGATGATCTCTGCATGGTGGTTCCCCAGCAATTTTTATGGTCACCAAACATATACAATTTTGTCTTGCAACTAATCTGTTCTAATCCCTTAATGGAGAAAAATCAGACTTTGGCCTTAAATCAATTTCTGCAGACAACAAAAGTAATGCAAATGTACACCTTGTCATAATTGTGAATGCTAACTATAAGTACTTAATTTACAAAGATGATTTACTCCTTACGCTTTCTGATACAGACGAGACTCTGAAGGCTTTTTACAACTTGGCTGAAATAAGATTACAAATTACAAGTTCAAAACAAAAAATGGAGTACTGATCGTTCAGCCTAAGAAAATTAGATACTCTGCCTTTAACTCTGCGGACACTTAAAAGTTTATGACAGGAGAAAAGAATGTTCAACACACACCAATGACATTAACAAAACTTAACACATTAACAGCTCCACAACTGTCAGCTACCCATCCTTAAGGTGTCCAGTATATTTCCTAGAAATAAGACATGTCAAACAAAGCCTGAAGAAATATAAATCTGTATATATATATATATATATATATATATATATATATATACACACACACTCATGTATAAACACACACATACTGTACATTTTATATATATATATATATATATATATATATACACACACACATATATATATATATGTGTGTGTGTGTGTGTGTGTGTGTGTGTGTGTGTAGATGCACACAAATTCTTACACGTATATGCATTACATATGTATTCATGCATACATATGGATACGTGTGTATAAAGATACACACACACTTCTACATTCCTTATATACATACACCACCATGTTTACATTTTCCTCCATTTATGCAACATATATGTAACACGTATAAAAACATACACACACACAAAACACAGTATTACTAATTTTACATTTTGCTAATATTTATCTTTTTCCACTTCCATTTGATTTGCTCATGTTGACTAAAGTTACAAAAAATGGGCATGGATATTTGCACTGGTAAGTGTGTTCACGATTCTACACCAGGGACCCATGCTAATAGAGGGAGGGGCCTATGTGACTTTACTGTCCAGTATGTGTCTGCCATAAGACCCAGCAAACCTGTGTCAAAAATCTACTGGCCAACTGGTGTCCAGTTGCCGATCTTGCATTAACTGGGACAGCTCTGTTACGCGAAAGCTGGACGTAAAAAACAATCAACCTGCCAAGAACTGCTGCACTCAATACAGGCTCATTGATGACACACAGATTGGAAGTGAATGACATGATGGTAAGGAGGAGACTAGACATCCAGTGTATCAAGGAGACAAGATGGAAGGGCAGTGCAGCAAAGCCACTTGGTTCGGAACTCAGAGTCTACTATTCAGGGGAAGAACAGACAAATGCTGTGGAATATGTGGTGAGAGTCTTCTGAAGACAGTGAAGGATGTCAGGGTAACTAAGACAAATGGCAATCAGACTCCAGGTTACAGACAGGGCAGTATTCATAATCTCAGCCTATGCCATAAAACGAGGCTGTGATAGCAAGGAAAAATGTGCATTCAGGAAGCAGCTGTAGGACCTTCTAGGTAAATCAGGATCACATGAGCTGGTTTTGATAATGGGGGATCTGAATGCTCGTACCATGACAGAAAGAAAATGATGCGACTGCCTAGGTCTGCACTGGTGAGACAACAGGAAGAATGAAGAAGCTAATTTACATTTGTCTGGTCAATGGTTTAACAGTGGCAAACACATAGTTCAGCAAGAGAGACAGTCACAAGCTCACATACAATAGTGGGCATCATGCTACTCAGACTTCCTCCAAGTAAGGAAATGGTAGTGTGATAAAGTCAGAGATAGCAAAATCATCCCTCACTGAAATAGTCAGCCCTCAGCATAAACCACTGATGGCCTCAATCACCTGCAAGTAGTAGTCAGAGGCCGAAGACCTGCAAGGTGTCTGGAGTGAAAGCACAAGTGTTAAGGAAATACCCAGGCTCTAGCACCTCAAGAAAAAGAGGAATTAGATGGAGTGGAAGAATAGCAGCAGCTAAAACCAGTCAGGTATGTGGCCAAGCTGGATATGAAAATAAGGTGCATAAGGAACACTAGTAATGGAAAGCAGAAGTCCAAGAAGTTATCAAAAGAACGGATGAATGCATGGAAAAAAATGGGATATGGAAAAGACTGGGCTAAGAAGGAATGCTGTTTGGCTAATAAAGGGACTAAGCGAGCAGCTGCAATAGCAAAAACAAGCAATTAGAGGCACTCTACCAGCTTCTGGAAAGTGCTTCAGCATATGGCACAATCAATCCAGCTGTATTGGGTTGCAAGGCAAAGACAGAATGTCAAAGAAAATGGTAATCAGACACCCACTCACAAAGGTCTATCTTTGTCCTGCTCACCTTTTCTGCCACAATGTTCCTCTGACAGGATTGAATATCTGTTGAGTGAGATTGCACTGTGAAGCTATGTCCAAAGCTAACATGGCTAGTGTGTAAAGGGGATTAGACCAGGTTCCCCCGTTTGCTTGTTGGTGATATTGTCTGTAATAACGAAGTCTCAGGGAACAAAGATAATTCAAAGAGCTGAGTGGTTTGATTACAACAAACACCTCCTTTATATTTGTGTGCATGCATTTGTCCTTAGTGTCACAAACACCTTCACTTTTATCTCTCCTGAAACTGCTCTTCAAGCAAAGTCTAAGGCATCTGTGGTGATTATCTGCTTTGGAACAGGAGGGGAGAAGAGGCAACCTGGAGTTAGGGATATTTGCTGTCTACACCAACTGATTTATTTTCTGAAAAACCTCAGAACTGGGATATGAAAAGATAACAGATGTTGGTCTTGGGACAAGACAGATTCCAGATACCATTGTATCTTTCTCATGTGGACTTATGCCAAAAGTACTGTGAAAGTCATAGATGCCATGAAACCCAAAATCCTATTCCCTCACAGTGACCAAAGCCTGAATAGAAAACCCTACAAATAGATACATTTTTGTGTGTGGAAGAAAAGCACTTTGAATTGAAGTGGCTAGGAGGCACCCCAGGAACACAATCCTGTGTGATAGAATCAAAAAAGAATTTTGAGTGATATCTTGGAATCCCAACTTGGGTAAGACATCTCTCATCCAAGCAAGAAATTTCTGACACTTTGGAAGAGACTGCAAAGATAAGCCAGTTGTCTAAACATGGAAAATGTGGACACCATGTAGACTGCAATGGTGCAAGGAGCTATACATGGAGCTAGGCACTTTGTGAACACTCTTGGTTCAGTGGGGAATCTAAGTGTCTCCTCTTGCACTTCCTCTTCCTAGGGACTTCCTCAGTGGGATGCTTCTGTGGCCTGGAGACTTTGAGCTGGTTGTCCCCTCTGGTGTAAAATGATGTGGCTCAAGGTGCAGAGACCTCTGGAATCCAGATGGAAGATCCGAGAAGGGTGGGTCAGTCCGTCCTACCAGAGCAGAAAGCACTCTTCACTACCGCAAAGGCAGATTGCTTCGGGAAGAAGGAAGACAACGGATACAAGAAGCCAGGCTTCTGGCCCATTGCTTCCCTCTGCCACAAAGGCAATCTCCCTGAGGTGAAAGATGGAGCCAAGTTGCCCAATGCCCAGGCTCTGAGTGGCAGAGACTGCTCCAAAGTCAGACCTGACAGGACAACTTCTGCTCAGAAAGTCATCTGGATCCAAAGATGTCGCAGCCGGTGCACACAGAGAAATCTTCAGATCCGAACCAGATGGTCCAGGACAGCTGAGATCTAGGGGCTCTGAAATGATTGGTCAGATCAGAGGAGTCGCCACCATAGGCAGTGTGGTAGATCGACGGGCTTCCTAACCCGAAGGGGTAGGAGCCAGGAGAACACCCAGATGTAATCTGTGCCAAGAGGAATTTTCTCAGCATTCTCTCCACTTCTTCAGTCAAACTTCTAAAAGAACAAGATAAAGAGAGGGAAGGTGACCTGAGTCTCCCTAAGAAGGGGGAAGGCACTCTTGAAGATACTGGATCTAAGGAAGGTGAGTACACAGTCCTATGCAAAATGCTCGGATCAGGATTGGTAGGACCTGAGGATTTTTGGGTTCAATCCGTCAGAGGCTGGATCGGTGCCGACTTCGGATCTGACTGAGCTTCTTGCTAGCTTCCAAAGATGGAGCTGACAATGCAGAAGGCCTCAGAGACCTGGTTGAAGGCTCCCTAGATTTAGATTTGGGGGACTGAACCTCAGAAATAGCTTCACCAAAAGAGAAAGAAAGTAAACCTTTCAATTTTAATTTCTTCTTCCTGTCTGCAATTGCTAGTGGATTGAAATTTGTACAAATGTTGCAGTCTATCTGGAGATGATCTGGGCCCAAGCAATATACACATAAATTATGGGTGTCGAATAAGGGCAATTTGTGCTCACACTTCTGACACTTCTTGAGGGTGCTTTGTCAGACATATTGAAAAAACTAAAAAAACGTAAGGAAATCTTTTTTTATACATCAAAGTACATACACAGAGAGAAAAAAACGGGGGAAAAAGAAATGATTAAGATAAGGATACCAGCTATCGTATCAAAGAATGCACAAAAGTGTAATAAGGTGATAAAATGAAATTTAATAGATACCAACTATGGTAAAATAGAATTACACCAAGTGTAAAGGAAAAGGAGACAGATACATATTACATTTAAGCAGAAATTACTTGTCGCAAGAAGTAAACACTCAAGAGATCAGACTGACCACGTCTATTCATGAAAGCGGCAATTGAAATCTGAGGTATGTTAGTGGTTGGTGCACTGTGAGCAAGGGAGAAGCTTGAGAGCTTTATGGTCAGAACAGTGGCATTTGGCATGAGAGCAGCGACTTCTAAGAGGGTACGCAGTGGATGATGTCTTTTCAGTGCTTTGTTCAAATCTTGTGATCAATACATATTCTGTTATCATTTGAGCTTTTCTTATGCGCTACTACCCATGAAGGATACCCATTTAGTAGGTGCAACAACTGGACAAATTACACCTTGCTGCACCATTTTATCTAGCTGGACTTTAACTCTGTTCTGCATAGCTACTGGAACTTTCTGGACTGACCTGACAATTGGACTGACTTCAGGGTTTAACTTCATGGCATACACAACTGGAAGTTTGCCTAGTTTGTCTTCGAAAAGATCAGCATAGGTAGAAAAAATAGTCTGGGCGAAATTAGAACAGTGGTCTTTTAAGCTAACATGGTGGACTTCCTTATTAAATAAAATAGTCCCATTTTCAAACTGTCTCTAAGGCCTAATAATGACTGTACGTGCCTTTTGACCAAGTGAAATTGCAAGTCATTGCTGTTTTCCAGCAGAGTAAACTGAAAGCACTACTGAACCTTCAGTTTGAATTTCTTCATCACCATAAGCAGCAAGCTTCACACATTTTGTCAAATCAAGCTTCTAACCAGCACATACTCTAGCAAATGTTTCTGCTGACATAACATTGCACTTTGAATCTGTGTCAACTTTGAGCTCTATGGGTCTTCCATTTATGTGAACAGTACAAAATACTCCATTCTTTGCCCATAAATCTACTGCATTAACTGTTTCATAAAGCACTGACATACCATCAACATAAAAAGTAGGGTCACAGCTTTCTAATTGATCAACTTGTCTCTGAGTTGTTGTTCTTCTTTCGGCTTTTCCCGGTTAGGGGTCGCCACAGCGGAACTCCGGTCCGCTAATGATTGACAGTTGATTTTTACGGTGCCGAGGTGCCAGCCCGACACCCAACCTTCAACGAAGGCATGCCCATTCACGCATGTCTTTCGAACACCACTTGACCGTGGGGAGGACATGCAGACTCCGCACAGAAGGCGCTCCAGCTGAGAATTGAACGGGAGAACCTCTTGCTGTGAGGTGACAATGCTACTGCTGCACCACCGTGACTTTACTTGTCTCTGAGTGTTCCCTTTTAATAAAAGAATGCCCCTTATTTGATTTACAAAACCTTTTGAAATTATTCCATTTATTGCATTTTTAGAATTGTTGACCAAAAGCTAAGCACTTTTCTCTTTTGGGTCATGATTTGCACCACAATTACAATAGTTGACTATGAAGCTAGGTAGAGGCACATTATTTGAGTTTGCTGACTCACTCCTGTGCTTCACTGAGACTGTGCATACTCTGGAATTTGCTAGAAAGGTACAGGGTTTCCCAGTGACTACTGCAGGGTTTACAGTTACTGCCTGTTTCTTTTAACCATGTGCTGCATACTATCAACATGAGCTTTAGAAGATACTGGAAGCATGCATTTCTCATCTATAAACATATCTGTGCTTTTCTGTGAGATCATATAGCTGACAAATCTCAATGGCCTTATTCAAAGTTAAATCACTGTCATAAAGCAAAATCATTCTCACAGCATCATCTAATACCACACATAAGTCTGTCTTTTACCAACTCATTCCTTAAATTACCAAATCTGCACGTTTTAGCCTTGTTTCCCAAGTCAGTTATACATGCTGCAAAAGTTTCCCCAGGATTTTGATCTCTTGTGTAAAATAAGTGCCTTTTCATTGTAATATTCATTTGGGGGTTACACATTTCTCTAAATTTACATTTTAAGCACTCGGGGTCCTCCCTTGACTCACCCGGTACCACTATATGGTGGTTTCCCCCCACTCCTGCAAACAAAGCAGGTGCACACACAAATAAATACTCTTTCTATGGCTTCTGAACCACCTAAATTAAGCGGAATAAATGCCTTTGTACGGTCATCTTTATCAGAAAATGGAGCTTGTATGAAAATATTGTACTCTTGCTCAACACTCTCCAATTCTCTGCAATATTATTATCAAAGATAAGAGGAGCTGGTTTTCAAAATCCGTCTGCCATGCCAACAAAGTATGCCCAAACACACGGAAAATGGCCCTTGTAATTATGTACGAACATACACACAGCCAGTACTTGTAATAACATTCAAATGCATAATAAACTCTTCAAAATACTGTCCTTTGTGAAATTTGCTTTGAAATGGGTGTATTTTGTGAAATAACTGTACTGTAATATTTGCACAGTCATGCAAACTCTCTGTATACTTCGGATATCTTGAATAGCTTTAATTAATGCGAAAAAATATGTGCTGTGAACTACTTTGAAAAAATGTGTTTGTTTCTTTAATTCATTTTATGTGATTCGGACTTTATTTCAAACATTTTCTGTAGTTATTTGAATATTTTTCAATAAGTTGCAGTTTCAGCATTTCATTTTCTTAGAAATTCATTTAAAACATTCTGAGTGCTTCGTTTTGTATTTTGCGAATAAGAAATCATTTAAGTAAGCTTAGATATCTGAAATACATTTCTGACCAGTTTGTGTGAATTAAATGTGCAGTGGAGATGATCCACTTTTCTATATTCCTCCACTTTTAACTGAGTGCCTTTCGGTCCTGAATCTGGATTTCTTGATCCCATTTTGATACAATATCGTTCGTCTTGCTTCCCATTAAAGACGAACAAGTGGGGTAGTTAGTTTACATGTTTTATTACACAGTAACACATCAGGATGGATAGCAGCAGTATAAAATACAAACAAACTGATTAACTGACAGAATACACAGACATGCATGCTTACATCTCAACAGCTTACTACAAAATGGCAGTCAGGCTCGTACGTGATCAGTATTTATATACTTCTGCAAGCCCCAAGAAAAAGTACAGTTTTGTACCTACCATAAATGTAGATGTTCGAGGATCCACATTGCTGCAGTCCGAACAATTGGGTAGTCCGCTGTCCAGTCGGCCCGAATACCAAAGTATATGGCTGACGTCGGTCAGGGCGCATTAGACTGACGTCAGTACGTCAGGGTACTAATGCGCATGACCGACGTCATATCCTCAGTCTTTTCTTGCCCCAGATGTCAGAAGACCCTAAAAAGACAAGGCCCAATATACCTGCACCAAAAATATGTACAATATATACAAAATTATCAGCATATAACCTCACCTACACAACCACCCCTAAACACAGAGGGGAAGGAGGGTAAATTGGACTGCAGCAATGTGGATCCTCGAACATCTACATTTATGGTAGGTACAAAACTGTACTATGTTCTTCATTCCACATTGCTGCAGTCCTAACAATTGGGTAGAATCCCAAAGCAGAGGTAAGGGAGGCTGGCAAATCATAAAGAAGCAGGAGCTGACAACATGCCTTGCAAAATAGCTGTGGCAAAACCAGCCCTAGACTTAGAGTAGAGAGGAAGGTGATAATGCTTAGAGAAAGTATGCACTGAACCCCAAGTAGCTGCCTCCAAAATATCCTTAGTTGCCACCCCCCTTAGAAATGCTGTTGAAGTGGCAGTAGCCCTAGTGGAATGAGGCCTAATCCCGGCTGGAATCTCCTTGCCATGATGGGAATAACAAAATGCAATGCAAAACCCAATCCACCTAGAAATAGTTTGTTTTGACACAGGCTTGCCCTGAACTCAAAGCAAAAGAAACAAACAACTGCTGAGACTGCCTAAAATCCTTAGTCCTGCTTAAATAACGCAATTGCCTGTGTACATCTAAAGTGTGCAAAATCTTTTCCCCTTTATTTTGGGGGTCTGCATAAAAAGTAGGCAAATGAATAGTTTGGTTTAAAGCCACACTAGAAACCACCTTAGGCATAAAGGAAGGATTAGTGCGTAATGATACCCTATCCTTATGGAAAATCAAAAAGGGCTCTACTGCCATAAGGGCCTGCAACTCAGACACCCTTCTTGCAGAAGTAATAGCCAACAGAAAAGCAGTCTTCCATGACAAGTATTTCAATTCAGCAGTAGCCGCAGGCTCAAAAGGTTGTAGAGTAAGTTTTCCAACACAAAATTGAGATCCCAAGCAGGAGTAGGAGCTCTACGTGGGGTCTTATATTCTTTGCCCCTCTAAGAAACTGCTTGAACAAAGGATGCGAAAACAATGGTGGGTCACAATCATAGTGAGCTGAAATTGCCGCAGCATGAATCTTAATGGAAGAGAAGGACAAACCTTTGTCCAATAACTCAGTAAGATATTGAAGAGCCACACTCAAATTAGGCTCAGAAATCTCCAAATTCTTTGCTGTACTCCAAAATAAAAATCTCTTCCATTTGTCTGCGTACACTTTCCTTGTACTAGGTCTTCTAGCTTCCATAATCACATTCAAAACTTGTTGAGGAAGTTGAGACCTGCTGTGTTTCAACACAGAATATGCCAGGCTGTTAGATGAAGAGAGTGAAGCTTGACATTGAGCAGATGACCGTCCTTCTGTGATAACAGATGTGGAATCAAAGGTAAAGGCCATGGAGGCTTCCTTACCAGACTCCTTAGTAGTGGGTACCAGTGTTGTCGAGGCCAATCTGGAGCTATCAAAATCATCCTTGGCTTGTCTTGTCTGACCTTTAATAGCACCTTTGGAAGAAGAGGCAGAGGTGGAAAGGCATACACATGAAGATTTTTCCAACTGAAAGACAGAGCATCCACTTTCCAAGCTGTGTGATGAAACCCCTTTGTGCAAAACTTTGGCAGCTGGTGGTTTAGTGGAGAAGCGAACAGATCTATGTCTGGAGTTCCCCATGACACTGTCAATTTCTGAAATACATGAAGATCCAGTTTCCACTCGTGGGGATCCATGATTTGTCTGCTTAACACATCTGCTAAGGAGTTCTGTGCTCGGCAGAAACCTTGCCTGAAGAGTTAGTTGCAAGCTTAGCGCAGTCTCCCATAAAATCATTGCTTGCCTGCATAGAGGATAAGAATGTGTTCCCCCTTGCTTGTTGATGTACCACATGACAGTTGTGTTGTCTGTTAGAATCAACACCTGCCCTGGAAGAAGTAACTCCTTGAAAGCCATTAATGCAAACTGGACTGCTAACATCTCCTTCATGTTGATATGTAGATGCTGTAGTCTGGCAGGCCACTTGTCTTGTATCCACTTTCCATTTAGATGAGCTCCCAAGCAATATCCGAGGCATCTGTCGTTAAAATCTGACTCGCCTCTGGCTGGGTCACAGAGAGTCCCTTGTTTAGGTGACATTCCTGAGCCCACCACAAAATTCTTTTGAAGGCAAGGTATTATTTGAATGACAGTGTCCAAATCCTGGCAGTGCTGTGTCCATACATTTTGAGATACCATTGTAGCTTCCTCATATGCAGTTTGGCATTGGGAAGCACCAGAATACAAGATGCCATGAACCCTAATGCTTGAAGGACTGTCCTTGCAGTCAGCACGGACTGATGAGATAGTTGATGGAAGTAAAGTGATAGACTCTTTTGTTTGTCCGGGGTTAAAAGGCCATCTGGGCTGCTGTATTCAGTCTCACACCCAGAAAGCACATGTCTTGAGAGGGTACTAGACTGGACTTTATTTCGTTCACAGAATACCCTAGGCATCTTAGCACTGCTATAACATATTCCAGATGCTGTAGAAGGTCTTCCTTTTCTTGAGCCAGAATCAGGCAGTCGTCCAAGTAATGATAGATTTGAATTCCTTTTAGCCTGAAGTAAGCTATCACTGGAGCCAGAACCTTTGTGAATACTCTGGGCGCAGTAGATAAGCCAAAGGGCAATGCAGAGAACTGATAATGAGAATTTCCAGCTCGAAACCGCAGATACTTCCTGCAACTTAGCCTTATAGGCACATGAAGGTAAGCTTGCTTGAGATCTAAAGTTACCATCCAGTGATCTTTGCCCAGCAGAGGTAAAAGCTGTTGTAACGTCAACATCTTGAACTTGGGAATGTCCAGATAAGTGTTGAGGATAGATAAATCCAAAATTGGTCTCCACGTGTTCCCCTTCTTTGGTACTAGGAACAGGCGAGAATAAAATCCTAGGCCCCTTTCTGATACAGGGACTGGCTGAATGGCCCCTATCTGGAGTAACTGAGAAATTTGCTTGCGAGCCTCTTGTCTTTGTGGAGGAGGAACGTCTGGCATGCCTTTGAAAGGGGGCAATGTATGGAAATAAAACCTGTAACCGTGGTGAATGATATCCAACACCCATCTGTCTTGAGTAATTAAATCCCAATTTTCTTTGAAAAGAGACAGTCTTCCTCCCAAAGGAGCTGCCAGACGAGAATCTACTGGCAGCTGAAAAGGCAGGTCATTGGGTCTGTTTACGAAAGGACTGACCCCTGCCCTCACCAGAAGTCTGAGCAGGTGAACTCCCTGTTCTAGGCCTAAAAGAACCTTGAGCTCTGCCCCTACCACGTCTAGACCTACCCCTAGACTGGGAATCATAAGCAGGATATGTCCACCCCTTAGCAGGCCAATTTCTACTAAACTTCGGTGGCTGCACCTGCAAGAAATCTTTAACAGTTTGCATAGACTTAGCTTTGTCCTCCATTTTCTTTAAAACTGCTTCCACAGGCGAACCAAACAACACATCAGACTGTAAAGGAGCATCCAAAATCCTTGTCTTAACATGCTCAGCTAAATTCTGATCCCTCAACCAGGCATGCCTGCGAAGAACAGAACTAGTGGCAGCCACCCTCGAGGAGGCCTGCACAGCATCAAAACCACATTGCAAAGAATGCTTACCCACTTGTTCAGACACATGAACTAAATCCAGCAACTCTTTACACTCAATACCTTCCGCCAAAGCATCCACCTTAGATTTCAATTGTGAAAGGAGATAATTTTGATATTTTAGCATGTGAAACTGACAATTCAACGCCCTCATGGCTAAAGTGGAAGAAGTATACACTTTCTTTCCCCATCTATCCAAAGCCCTTGCCTCTTTATCAGTGGGAACAGGATTTTTAACAACAGAGGCCTTAACACCTTTAGGTCCTTGAGAAACAGTCTCGGGTCTGCCCTAGGACTCTTAAAAGATACTTATGAGCTTCAGGCACCCTATAGTACCTATCAGGTTTAACAGGAGCAGGAGGCAAGGAATCAGGGTTCAGGGAAGCCTCTGCAAAAACATCTTCTACCACATTCAACACAGGAGGGATAGCTAAGGGCCTATGCTGGGGTAAAACAAGAATTCCCTAAGCCTTTTCCTAGAATCAGAGTAATCTTGGCCTTCCCATTTAAAGTGCTCCCTCATGGAATGCAGAGTCTCTGAAAATGAGAAATCCTCAGGAGGAGAAGCTGTAGGAGTGGAATCATCCACATCAGAATCAGAATAAGGAGGATACTCCTGCAAGTCTTCCGCAGAAGACTCAGAAGCCTCTGAACACTGTTCAAAACTCTCAAACTCAGGTTCCACCCTAGGCCTCTTATCAGGAGGGGGCATAGAACCTCTAATAAGAGTAATCAAATCTTCTGCCATTTTAAGCATATGTTTCTTAGGCACAGAACCTGAAATGCTAGGAGAAGCCCCCACTGAAGCTAAACTTGGCCTACCTCTCAAGGAAGTTTTGGAAACAGAAGGAGAGGCTCTAACTACCTTGGGAAGAGAGGGAAGAACAGTTACCTGAGAAGCCCCTCAGCCTGGCCTACCTCCTGAGAAGGCACATCCTGCAACAGTAAAGTCTCTGCCTGAGACTCCAAAGAAACTCCTGGCAAAACCTCTGGCTCCACTGAGCCCTCTAAAGAACCGACGTCTGGGTCTGCGGTTCATCAACCCTAGGCTTCACTGTTTTGTCCTTGCGCTTTTGAAGCGGGCGCCGGAGCATCCGGCGGCATTTTATAATTACAACGCTTCCCAAACACTAACCTGGCACAGTCTAACCGTCTCTTAATAGTGCGTTTGTTAAATCTAGCACAAGAGCGGCATCCAACAACGTCGTGCTCAGGCCCTAAACAAGGTATACACAAGGTATGGTAATCCCTATGAGGTATCTGTTTCCCACAAGAAATACAGTTATTCACTTTTTCTGACATCCGGTTAAATACTGAGGCAAGAAAAAACCAAAATGTTCCCCAACGGGGTACTTAGCCAACTTTGATTCGGTCTGAAACTCCGACTTCAGAAAATTTCAGAACGCCAACCTGCACTCGCAAAATTGCTTCTGCATCGGACCATGCGGCAAAAAAGACTGAGGATATGACGTCGGTCATGCGCATTAGTACCCTGACGTACTGACGTCAGTCTAATGCGCCCTGACCGACGTCAGCCATATACTTTGGTATTCGGGCCGACTGGACAGCGGACTACCCAATTGTTAGGACTGCAGCAATGTGGAATGAAGAACATCTTCTTAAACATATACATACATATTCATCTACACTAATCAAAGGTTTGTGGGATGAAAAAAGAATCTGGCAAACTGGGAGGGAAAGCCTGGAATGTCAAGCCATCATAGGAATTGGAGAAACCAAGCGGTTAGTTTGAGGCCTGCAATGTCCAGATGAATCATTCCTGATGGGTGTGACAAGTGATCTGGACTGGGATCCAGAGTCCATGGCGGACATACTAGGTGAGACCAAAGGAAGGAAAACCCACACTTGCCGAGGCGAGTAAGAGACAATTAGGATTACTCTGCTCTTCAAACAGAGTGCTTTCTGAAGAAACTTTGGGATTAGAGGCAGGGGAGGGTACACAAAGACCGAGGGCCAGACAAGGACTAGAGCATCTCTCAGTGAACGTCCAACAAGGGTGAATTAGGGCAAAGAACCTGCTGCATTTGTTGTTGAGGGGAGAAGTGAAAAGACTGCAGCACAGCTGACCCCATTTGTGGAAGATCATATTTCCCACTGATTGATTGACAGACCACTCCTGAGGCATCAGAATGGTCCTGCTAAGCTTGGCCACTATCATGATGGACTTCCCTGGTATGTGCATTGTTACAAGAAAGCCATTGGAGATCACCCAATACCAAACTCTTATTGCTTCTCGGCACAAAGGATAGGATCTGGTTCCCCCGTTTGTTAATGTACCAGACTACCGACATGCTGTCCCTTTGGATAGCAATTGTTCCTAGTGGAAGAGAACTCTGAAGGGCCTGTAATGCTAAAAGCACTGCTCTCATCTCTAGGACATTTACATGCAAACTGGTTTCTTCTGGGGACTATGTGCTTTGAAAGGTCCATCTGACATAATGCCCTTCCCACACCAACTAGAGGTGTCCATGACCAAAGTGGCATTCAAGGGAGGAAGAACAAACGTTTGCCCTAGAGAAATCCCTTCAGAGTGTATCCACCATAACAGGGATTTTCTGCAAACTTGAGATAATTTTATTGTATGTCGTAAGGGATGTCAGTGAAAGGACCACTGCACTGCTACAGTCCACTGAAGAATTCTCATATGAAGACAAGCAGTGGGTATTAAAGTTATTTCAGCAGCCATCAACCCTAATGCTTTGAGTACCATTTTTGCTGGGGGAGAAGGATGAGAAAGAACCTGTCTGACATGAGATTTCAACATAAGAACTCATTTTGAGGCAGAAGAGCTAGACAACTGACTGTCTCTAGATGAGCCCCTTTAAACTCCAAGACTTGAACTAGTTGAGGTTGTGACTTGGCTAGCCTGATGGCAATTCCCAGAGAGTGAGACAACTGGAGTAAGTAATCCCTGTCTCTTTGCAAAAGATGCCTGGTTGGTGTGGTAAGGAGCCAGTCATCTAAGTAAGGAATTGCTCTGAATATGAGCAGTTGTAGAAGAGCTACTACCACTGCCATGCATTTCGTGAACATCCTAGGGGCTGTGGTGAGACCAAAAGGGCAGGGCTCTGAACTGGTAATGACTGTCTCCCAGCCAGAAGCATAGATATCTCCAAGAGCACCTGTTCATTTTGATGTGGAGATAGTGGTCTTGAAGATCAATAGAGCACATCCAGTAATCCTTCTGTAAGAGAGGCATAATGGACTGAACCATGACCATCTGGAATTTCTTTACAAATTGGCTTAGATAACGAAGATCCAAAATGGGTCTTGGGTCCCCTGTTTTTCCTGGCACTAAAAAGAACCTTGAGTAAATTCTGGATTGGGGGGACCTCTTGGATGACCCTTTTATCCAGCTGCTTTTGAATCTCTAGAGCGACTAACTCCCTCTAGGTGGAACATCGAGGAGACATATGCTTTTCCTCCGGGGAACCTGTAAAAAGGGAATGAAATATTTTCTGGATATGATCTTTTACCCCAATGAATCTTTTGTGATGGCTATCCAGGCTTTTAGATGCAAAGACGAGCGCCACTGACTGCCTCCAGACAGGGGCAGCTGGGCAACCTTTCAGGAGTGCTGAAAGGATCTGTTCAAGAAGGAATCTTGAGATCCTCGATTGTGTGGACCTCCTCCTTCCACTTAGGTGGTGTTTCCATTGTAGCTAATCCCATCTCTGCTTCTGGGGGGGGGGGGGGGGGGAGTCTCCATGTGACTCTTGGAAAGGTCCTTGAGATTTCTGAAACCACAACTCCTTATCACTGGGTTGATTCCTAGAAAAAGGACTCTGCACAGTAGAAAAGTGATTTCTCAATAGCAGACAAGCTCTTTCCATCCTTCCAACTGCAGGAGACTGTCTCCAACTGTTTTTCCAAACAAATAAGAGCTATCAAAAGGACTGTCGATGACTGATGCCTGGAAAAGCTCCACAAAATCTCACAACCACACCCAGCCATGTTTCCTAATGGCTATGCCTGAACTGGCAGCCAAAGAAGAACCTTCAGCTGTGTGAGAGAGTAACTTCATGGACGTTTTAGTAGTAGATTGCAGGGTGACCCATCATGAGGAAAAGCATGTCTGTTCCTCTGCAGATATGGATCTAGGGGTAGAGATAGAGAGTTCCTTTTATTAAGTCCCCCTGTAACCTAGTGAAATATGCAATATACTTCAGTGGCTATAAGGCAAAGGTCACTGACACATACACTCCCTTCCCAAACCTGTCCAACGCCCTAGACTCCCTTCTAGGAGGATGGGCAGAGGAGTTCTGTTCAGCCAGCTCCATTTTAGTGGTTGCCGCAACCACCATGCCATCAACAAGGATTCCCTTGGTCCAGTGTTGTCTGTCGGGGGGGGCACTCAATCTTGTCCTGACATTTGGGGATCAGTTCTATGGAGTCTGGTTCATTCCATGTCCTGCACACACAAGTTCTATAAGCTCATCCGCAGGTGGGGTAACCCAAGACGTAGATGGTCCACACCTGAAGGCTTCCAAGAACACCAATTCCTCCTGGAAAGGTTTTGGGAAGACCAACAACCATTCTGGCAAAGGATCTCCAAGATGTCTCTGAATGAAACATCCTCAGGTGGGGATCTATGGGAGCCTTCCCCTTCATCAAAATCTGCGTCTTCTGTGAGAGATTCTTGTAGGGAATCTAAGTGCCTCCTCCTGCATGTCCTCTTCCAAGGAACCTCTTCAGTGGGATCCTTTAAGGTGTTGGAAGAAGCAGGGAGTTCCCTGGCAGGAACTGATTGGAAGCTCATAATGGCTGGCTGTCCCTGAGGTATAGGATGAGAAGACTCAAGACACAGAATCCAACAAGGGAACATGGACTGGATCCAAAGACGTAAGAGTGGAAATTCCTCTGGGTTGAGAGAAAACACTCTCCACCACATCAAAGGCAGGATGACCATAAGAAGCTGGAGACAATCTGACAGGAGCGGAGAATCTCAGCTCCAACATTCCCAGGCCCTCCATAACCATCTGCTCTGAGAAAGGAGTTGGAGCCAAGCTGTTCAACACCAAAACTCTGAGGGGAAGTGATGGCTCTGAAAACTTCGGAGTCGAAATCTTCCCCTCAGATCCGATGCCGATGCTTCAGATACGAGAACCATCATGCTCAAAGGGGGTAGGAGCCGATCAGATCAAGCAGGTCGCCGGAGTGGAAGAAAGAAGAATCTTTGGCTCTGACTGTTCAACTCCAGCAGGTCTCGTATCCCAGGGCTCCGAAATAGCAGGTCAGATCAGAAAAGGAGCAACAAACAGGCTGAAAAGGCAGGTTTAAGGCTCATGGATCCAATGAATGATGGAGCCAACAAGACCCCCCATCTGTATCTGTGTTCTGAGAAATTTTCTCATCATCCTATTGGCCTCCAACTCAGAAAGACTACGGGAGGACCTAACTGAGAACGACGTGGATGGTGGCCTGGAAAAATTTTTGGGCATCTCCTGAAGAAAGGGAGACCTTAACCTCTGGGAAACTGGCTCCGGTGAAAATCTTGGGATACGAAGCCAAGGAGACTTTGCAACCATAGACATCTGGATCCAAACATTTCAAATCCGAGCACTTAGAAACCTTTTTAGAAGATTCAGAAGAAAGTGCTGAAAAAGGGGACTGTGTAGGGGAGTGTTTTTGGTGTTCCTTTGATTTTTTGAGAGAGAGTTTGAACCCCTGATGAAGTACCAGTTGGAAGGGGCAAAACCTGGAAGGAGGCAATTTAATACAGATTTGTTTCGCCTCTCACTAATAGCCCTAGCATTAAATGCTGCATAAATGGAGCAGGAGGAGTCCAATGTGCAATGTCCAAACAATAAAACACTACCTGTGGGTATCTGAGTTGTCGAGATCTTATGCCCACAAGAAGTGCACTTTTTGAACCCAGTAGGCTTATCAGCCATACTGAAAAGTCGTAAAAAAAAAGTAGCTCCCAGAAAGTAGGAAAAGGGGGGGGGGGTTGTGTTGGGTTTTTTTTGTTTTTACAACTATAAAAACAAAGTAGGAAATGTGAAAGTTTAAATACAAACTATGGTAAGAAAAGAGATATCTCAGAATGAAGTAGAGGGTGACGTTACCAACAATGGTAGTTAAGAATACCAAGAAACAAACCTTAATTTGTGGTAAGAAAAAGTTTGTAAAGGAGGTAAGGGAGATATTACTGCTACAAAGAAGAAAAATTAAGGACAAGATAAAACAGTTGCATTCACTCACTAAACCCACTACGAGAAATCGCAATCCCAGCCCCATAAACAGTACTTGTAAGTCGCTGATAGAAAATATCTGTAATCCAATTGTGGTGCACCAAATATCAAATACATAAATGAGTAACCTGCCCAAAGGAATACGCCAAAGCTGAAGAAGCAAATTCTTACATAGTGAAACAGTAGTCAAGTGTGTAACCACCAACAGCGTGGGGAGAGAGGAACCATCTTGGAAACAGGAACAACCAGTCCCACGCACGTATGGCAATGTGCACAGCCAAACTAAAAGGCGCTAAATTCAAAAAACATGAGCCAGCACCAGATTCCACTGAAGAGAATTTTAATGCAAAAATATATGTGCAAGATTACCCATGTGTAAAAATACAAAAAAGTTCTGGTTTCAGCATAAAGCCTTCATCAGTGCAATATACCAATTAAGTAACAATCATTATATATATATATATATATATATATATATATATATATATATATATATATATATATATATATATATACATATATATATATATATATATACACACACACACACACACACACACACACACACACACACACACCTTGCAATTAAACGGTGCACAATTATCCAATCACAATTGTTCATTGAGTCCTGGAGAAAAAAGGCCACCCAGTGGATGTTGGATATTATGCACACTAGATGTTAGTGCACTATACACAAATATTCCACATTGGGCTGGACTATTAGCACTTGATTTTTGGCTATCTCAAGTTCTCCTTTATCCGCCTGGGTTTAATACATTCCTTTTGTGCTTAACTGAGCATGTGCTCAACAAAAATATTTTCTATTTTGACAATGTCTGATACTTACAACTCAAGGGTACTGGGATGGGGGCATCTTTCGCTCCCATCTACGCAGACCTATCTATGGGCTATGCTGAACATCATTTAATCTATGACATGAACCATAACTTATTTTTGGAGGAAATAGATATTTAGCATAGTTATTTGAACAATTGTTGGCTAATATGGAGGTCAGATGAGCATTATTTAATTGAGTTTGTTGAATATCTCAACAAAAATAAATGGGGAATCCATTTTACATTAAATTATCATCAGGAAATGGTGACTTTCTTAGATGTAGATGTTAAAGTGCTAGAAGATGGTACACTAAGTAGCAATGTTTACAGGAAATATCCCCAGTTTAATAATTTGCTATATGCCTCCAGTTGCCCCCCCCCCCCTCCACATGTCATTAAGAACATTCCTAAGTCTCAATTTTTTAGACTGAAAAGAATATGCTCTACCATGGAAAGTTACAATGTTCAAACAGGTGATATGGCCCACAGATTTTATGATCGAGGCTATAACAAATTTGATGTTGATATAGCCAAGAAGCGGGCTCATGAAGTTAATAGACAACAACCCTTGCATATAAAGATAAAAATCTTAGATCTGAATCCATATTTAGATTCATCATGGAATCTGGGGGCAACACCAGACAGTTACAAGGGATTATACATAAACATTGGTACATTTTATAAATATAATATGAAAATGGCTCGATAAACTAGCAAGACAGTCCACAAAGATGATAAAATAAAACTATTTATTAAACTGTTTTAAGCGCTTTTCGTAAGCCTGACGGCAAACTTCATCAGAAACAAATTCGAATACAAGGAAAGCCTTGTTTATAAAGGAACAGGTGGTTAAAATTAACCAATTACATCATTTTGTTAAAATGAATGGAAGCACCGAGATGTTAAAGTGACAACTACATGCATAAGTCAAAAACTACTGTTTCACACTTGAGTGGTACATAAACAAAACTTGAAAGTGTTCACAACACTCAACACTTAAAATCCATAAGAGCAACTTGTGTAGTTAAACATTCCCAACTAAACTTTTAAATACATATAATGCTTCACCTCTTTAAACTTATTAATTTATGAATACTACTAAGAGAACATGTGTCATTTAGACCAGGAAGGTTATAGGCATTCAGCTTTAATTGCAAAGTTAGTTCAAGTTCTTCTAGTTTTAATGGTCTAGGACCGCCCCTACTGTCATACTTGACTTGGTCAATGATAATAAACCTAAAGGCATGATCTTTATTAGTAACAATGTGCTTGGCTAGAGCATTCTCTAATTTGTGTTTATTAATAGCATATTAAATAAATAAATTCATAATAAGCTCATAAATTCTGTCACGCAGCCTACGCTCCTTCTTTCCTATATAAAAAGCAGGACAGAAATTGCACCTAGCCAAGTAAACAACAAAGCTTGAATTACAATTAAATCTGCCTTTAAGTTTATATAATGTACCATTGATATTAAAATGATTAATAACTTCCTCAAATTTACAATAGTTACAACTTTCACACTTGTTCATCCCATTACAACGTGCTGCTGGGGTACTTTGCTGTTCTAAGAGGGTTTTAAGATTCTTCCCTCTTCTGAATGTCACCCTGGGAAACTCACCTACTTTAGAGTAAATATTAGGATTCATCTTAAATAGTTCCCAATTTTTCTGTAATATACCAATACATGAATAACTATGTATGGTATATGTAGTAATAAAACTTAATGCGACATTCTTAGCCTCACTATTCCATATTCTAGGACTAACAGCCAAGTTCCCGTCTACTTTACTACAAGTACCAGTAAAAGTAGGTGGGGTTTTCACACTTAAGAGTGGTATAGTCACCTTGTCCACTCTCTTAGCCTTAACCTCTTTTATAAGGGCATCCAAGAGTGGTTCAGGATAACCACGGTGCATAAACATACTTTTCAAAATGGAGCATTTCTCAAGGAAGTCTTCATCTAAACTTATCATTCTTGAAGCCCTCACTAATTGACCTTTAATAACTGACCTCTTTTGGTAACAAGGATGGCTACTGGAAAAATGTAAAAACGTATTGGAATACGTGTTTTTCCTATATATCTTTGCTACAAAACTACTGACAACGTAATTTTTCACTAGACAAATGTCTAAATACGCTACAGTGTCAGTACTGAATGTAGAGGTAAATTGTAGGAAATGAGTAGTACTGTTGAAATAATCCAACACATGCAAGCTATCACGTTCATCTCCATTGATAAGAATAAAGACATCGTCAAGGTATCTTGTGTAAAAAAACAAAGGAATCACAAATTGTGTTATTCTTAAATACGTATTCCGATTCCCAGTAAGCCATAACGAGGTTTGCAATACTAGCTCCGCAAGGTGACCCCATCGCTACCCTTACTTTTTGCAGATAAAATTGGTCTTGGAACATAAAGAAGTTGTTAGAAAGTACTAAATCAATAAGTTCCGTGACCAAACTAATTTCTGCAACTGCAGCGTTGTTTTTCTTTAACATTAGAACCACCCATTCTATGGCAATCTCATGAGGGATGCAAGTATATAAATCTCTCACATCAATAGTGAGGAAGTTAAAGTTCACATTAAATTCTAAGGCCTCGTACTTTTTCAAAAATGTCCATGAGTCCTTACAAATTTGGTTCTCCTGACATAGGTATTTTTGCAGAATGGTATCCACCACCTTAGCACAAGAGTAGGTAGGTGAACCTCTACTGTCGACCAATGGTCTCAGGAGAGGGTTTTCAATACACTTGTGTATCTTGGGGATGCCAAATATGAACGGGTATCTAGGATAAGTTGTTGACAAGTAATTGTAGGTCTTCTGATCAATTCTACCTTCAATAAACATATCCTCTAAACAGTTTTTAATTAAACTGTATGCCTTACTAACTTCTGAACGTGAACTTATGTCATATGCACTAATATTCAATAGTACATTCATACGTTGCTGGTAGTCAGTGTTGTTGAAAACAACTAAACCACCTCCCCTTATCTGGTTTACAAAAACGCAACCCCTGTAACCTGATGTACTGCAAGTATTCACGTTCATCCCTATTGATGTTATAAAAAGCTTTATGCTTAAACCCAGCTTTAGCAGCATGCCTAATATCCAGTTCACAATGTTGCTCAAACATTTCCAAAACTGGATGCAGTGGAGGGTTGTACGTACAGGGATACAGAATTTATCGGGGTCACCCATGTTCAAAACATCTCCCATCATTAAATTAAAATTCAACTTCCTAGTATATGTTTTAATGTCAACAATAGTATTGACTATGTTCAATGGCTGGGATGGGACAAAAGTGAGCCCTTTAAATAAAAATTCAACAATATATGAACAAAACTCTTATAGAAGAAAAATTATAAAGTTTAAAATCGCCTGCTTTATTCAGGATAATCACTGGATATTGTTGACCACTTCGACTATCCAAAATCACAGGGCAGTCGGTGTTTGATTGTTGATTTTCATGCAAAACATTCGCCAAGGTGCAACCAATAAGTTCATTGTTGTACGTAGGTGAAACGTTCAATGAGTCAACCTGATGGCAAAAAATTAAGTCTTGTTCTTGTTGAATTTCTGCTTGCCCCTGTTTTGGTTCTGTTGGTAATTTTTCTATTTTGTCCTGGCTCCTGTATGGGGACCTTGCCGAAAATTCTGTTGTTGGTGAGAGTGGATGTTGTGGTTTTGGCCATGATGGCCACTCCGTAATCTCTCACTCCATGGGACCTCACTCAGGTTGACAGGGTCACTATTGTTCCTAGCAGGAATGTGATTAACATCAGAACTAAAGCAAGCCCTGTCATCATTACAATTAGAGACCTCATTCAAATAATTACCATGATTATTAGGTACAAAACTGTTGCTGCCAATGAGCTTTGGCATTTGGCCAGAAAGAACATTACCTTTTCCCCAAACTTGGGCAGGTGAAGGGTCTGGGTATGCAGTACCAAGATGGTACGCTTTACTATCCCCTTTCAAGTTTCTTAAGTTTGTTAGACTTCAATTTAAACATGTACTGGTCGATACTTGAAAAGACTCGACCATACTCAAACTTATATCTGGAAAACTCTAAGTCTAACTGGATACTTTTGTCAAGCTCAGTCACTGTATGTGATAGATCATCGACCCATCAGCTGTAGTATTTCACCATTAGTTCAAGTAACTCGAATCCCTGATGGTCAAATAGCTTAATTAAGTTGTTTGGAAAGTTGAATTAGCCTCCAACCCCGTAGGGTATGAAAAGCGCTGTAACCCTTTCGGTACAAATCTCCGGGTTAAGCATTCACGGAACTACGAGATTTCAAGTTGTAACTTCCTCAACTTTATTAAACAAGCATCAAAAGATTTTAATGTGGCTACAATGTTATCAGAAACTGGATTGTTACCTTGCTCAGGAGTCTGGCCAGTACGATCAGATCGAAGCTCACCAGATAAACAAAAGCCATTTGCTAACCAAGAAGCAAGAGACGGACAGTTAGTGTTTCTCTCAAAACCATCCTGTACCGATGCACCGTGCTGACCTCAGTGTGGAATTGATCCATTGTTCTCAAATTGACCTTGCATCACTGGTACCGGAACATTTTTTTTTTTTTTTTTTAATTTATTTATCATTTGTTGACCGGGAAAGTCCGACTAGGTTCCACAGAGCCTGTTTTCAGCGGAGGCCCGGGGAGAAATGCTCCAGATGCATGTCTTTTGGCCTGTTTATATCGACTAAATAAGCTGGAATGCTGGAACCCAAATTAGAAGTTGGCATAGGTGGTACAGGTGCATTATCCAGTGTAAGAGCGTTAGTAACCACTCTGTTGTCCGATTCTACAGTCTCACTAGCATTCTGAAGATAATTTGCTTGGTTCAAATTACAAGCCGTAGAATCATTAGACTTCCTATTCAAAGTAGGCAATACGTTGTCACTAACCACTTCAACGTGTGTGGCCGTTCTAACATCCAAACGGTCACTATCCAAAGCAACAAAATGCTGCCATGGTAACACAGGTGCAACAGACACAGTTTGTCGGATTTCTCTTTGGTCTGAATCCAACCGCTCCAATCTCAAAAAAATAGAGAGTCCAACACCATGTTAGGGACCAAACCCTGTTGAGAACCCAATGAGTCACTAGCAGCAACAATGTTGGGTCTAAAGACCTCCGGTGTTTCTCGTGGGTTGAACGGACTTGAGCTAGTAACCGAACCAGATGCCATAATGAACTAAAAACTTCAAAAAGGCAACCAAACTAAATAAAAAATAATATGAAAATGGCTCGGTAAACTAGCAAGACAGTCCACAAAGATAATAAAATAAAACTATTTATTAAACTGTTTTAAGTGCTTTTCGTAAGCCTGATGGCAAACTTCATCAGAAACAACTTTGAATAGAAGGAAAGCCTTCTTTATAAAAGAACAGGTAGTTAAAATTAACCAATTACATAATTTTGTTAAAATGAACGGAAGCACCGAAATGTTAAAGTGCCAACTACATGCACAAGTCAAACACAGTACTTCACTGGTATATAAAAAAAACCTGAAAGTGTTCACAACACTCAACACTTAAAATCCATAAGAGCAACTTGTGTAGTTAAACATTCCCACCTAAACCAAATAAGAAATTTGATGCTGATATAGCCATGAAGAGGGCTCATGAAGTTAATAGACAACAACCCTTCTATATAAAGATAAAAATCTTAGATCTGACTCCGTATTTAGATTCATCATGGAATCTGGGGGCAACACCAGACAGTTACAAGGGATTATACATAAACATTGTTACATTTTATACATGGAAGAGAGATTATCTCAGTTTTTGCCGTCTAGATGTAGGTTTGGATACAGAACAGGAAAGAATTTGGGGGGCTGGTTCAACCATTATAAAAAGGGTAAGATGGTACATAAAAGTTTGCAAACCACCTTATTAGGTGGCCCAGTAATGCGCAGCTTTCCATGTGGACACTGCAGATTTTGCAGTATGGTCCCAAAACAAAGTTCATTCATGTCCTCTAATTGTCCTGAAGTTTTTGATATAAAAGTTTTTGGAAATTGTAGTAGTGATTGGGTGATTTATTTGGTTAGTTGTACTTGCCTTGCTTTTTATGTTGGGCAAACCTCTCGCCCATTCAGCCTTAGAATATCAGAAACGAGTGACAATAAATGTCAGAGAAAAACAAATGCCTTATATAAACACATTTTACATATTTCTGCTAGGTTCAGATTTACAGTAATATCTAAAATTTATAAACCAAACACTTCTTCAGAAAATTTACATTCCCATTTGGATTATAAAGAAAAAAATGTGGATAATAACATTGGGTGGCCTTTTTTCTCCAGGACTCAATTAACAATTGTGACTGGATAATTGTTTGTGCACTGTTTAATTGCAAGGTGTACACACATTTTATATATATGCATCTGTTGGGTTGTTTGTTTCTGATAACTGGTTACAGTAAACTCTTTTTCTAGAGGCTCCTTTAGCTGTTTAAAACTTTCATTTAAAGGTTCACTGCTGCTTTTCAGCTGTGAAACATTTCTGCAGTTTGTATTGTTTGTGCACTGTTTAATTGCAAGGTGTACACATTTTATATATATGCATCTGTTGGGTTGTTTGTTTCTGATAACTGGTTACAGTAAACTCTTTTTTTCTAGAGGCTCCTTTAGCTGTTTAAAACTTTCATTTAAAGGCTCACTGCTGCTTTTCAGCTGTGAAACATTTCTGCAGTTTGTATTGTTTGTGCACTGTTTAATTGCAAGGTGTACACACATTTTATATATATGCATCTGTTGGGTTGTTTGTTTCTGATAACTGGTTACAGTAAACTCTTTTTTTCTAGAGGCTCCTTTAGCTGTTTAAAACTTTCATTTAAAGGTTCACTGTTGCTTTTCAGCTGTGAAACATTTCTGCAGTTTGTATATATTGTGCACTGTTTAATTGCAAGGGGTACACACATTTTATATATATGCATATATGCATCTGTTGGGTTGTTTGTTTCTGATAACTGGTTACAGTAAACTCTTTTTCTAGAGGCTCCTTTAGCTGTTTAAAACTTTCATTTAAAGGCTCACTGCTGCTTTTCAGCTGTGAAACATTTCTGCAGTTTGTATTGTTTGTGCACTGTTTAACTGCAAGGTGTACACACATTTTATATATATGCATATATGCATCTGTTGGGTTGTTTGTTTCTGATAACTGGTTACAGTAAACTCTTTTTCTAGAGGCTCCTTTAGCTGTTTAAAACTTTCATTTAAAGGCTCACTGCTGCTTTTCAGCTGTGAAACATTTCTGCAGATTGTATTGTTTGTGCACTGTTTAATTGCAAGGTGTACACACATTTTATATATATGCATATATGCATCTGTTGGGTTGTTTGTTTCTGATAACTGGTTACAGTAAACTCTTTTTTTCTAGAGGCTCCTTTAGCAGTTTAAAACTTTCATTTAAAGGCTCACTGCTGCTTTTCAGCTGTGAAACATTTCTACAGTTTGTATTGTTTGTGCACTGTTTAATTGCAAGGTGTACACACATTTTATATATATGCATATATGCATCTGTTGGGTTGTTTGTTTCTGATAACTGGTTACAGTAAACTCTTTTTCTAGAGGCTCCTTTAGCTGTTTAAAACTTTCATTTAAAGGCTCACTGCTGCTTTTCAGCTGTGAAACATTTCTGCAGTTTGTATTGTTTGTGCACTGTTTAATTGCAAGGTGTACACACATTTTATATATATGCATATATGCATCTGTTGGGTTGTTTGTTTCTGATAACTGGTTACAGTAAACTCTTTTTTTCTAGAGGCTCCTTTAGCTGTTTAAAACTTTCATTGGCTCACTGCTGCTTTTCAGCTGTGAAACATTTCTGCAGTTTGTATTGTTTGTGCACTGTTTAATTGCAAGGTGTACACACATTTTATATATATGCATATATGCATCTGTTGGGTTGTTTGTTTCTGATAACTGGTTACAGTAAACTCTTTTTTTCTAGAGGCTCCTTTAGCAGTTTAAAACTTTCATTTAAAGGCTCACTGCTGCTTTTCAGCTGTGAAACATTTCTGCAGTTTGTATTGTTTGTGCACTGTTTAATTGCAAGGTGTACACACATTTTATATATATATGCATCTGTTGGGTTGTTTGTTTCTGATAACTGGTTACAGTAAACTCTTTTTCTAGAGGCTCCTTTAGCTGTTTAAAACTTTCATTTAAAGGCTCACTGCTGCTTTTCAGCTGTGAAACATTTCTGCAGTTTGTATTGTTTGTGCACTGTTTAATTGCAAGGTGTACACACATTTTATATATATGCATATATGCATCTGTTGGGTTGTTTGTTTCTGATAACTGGTTACAGTAAACTCTTTTTCTAGAGGCTCCTTTAGCGGTTTAAAACTTTCATTTAAAGGCTCACTGCTGCTTTTCAGCTGTGAAACATTTCTGCAGTTTGTACTGTTTGTGCACTGTTTAATTGCAAGGTGTACACACATTTTATATATATGCATATATGCATCTGTTGGGTTGTTTGTTTCTGATAACTGGTTACAGTAAACTCTTTTTCTAGAGGCTCCTTTAGCTGTTTAAAACTTTCATTTAAAGGCTCACTGCTGCTTTTCAGCTGTGAAACATTTCTGCAGTTTGTATTGTTTGTGCACTGTTTAATTGCAACGTGTACACACATTTTATATATATGCATATATGCATCTGTTGGGTTGTTTGTTTCTGATAACTTGTTACAGTAAACTCTTTTTCTAGAGGCTCCTTTAGCGGTTTAAAACTTTCATTTAAAGGCTCACTGCTGCTTTTCAGCTGTGAAACATTTCTGCAGTTTGTACTGTTTGTGCACTGTTTAATTGCAAGGTGTACACACATTTTATATATATGCATATATGCATCTGTTGGGTTGTTTGTTTCTGATAACTGGTTACAGTAAACTCTTTTTCTAGAGGCTCCTTTAGCGGTTTAAAACTTTCATTTAAAGGCTCACTGCTGCTTTTCAGCTGTGAAACATTTCTGCAGTTTGTACTGTTTGTGCACTGTTTAATTGCAAGGTGTACACACATTTTATATATATCGCAAAAGGCAGCAAACCTGACCCTTAAAGGTGTCTCCAGAGCAGGAACGAGAGATGTAGTATAAACTGGAAGCCACCACCACGTAAAAAGACAATTCTTTATTAAAACAGGAGAATAAGCGCTTTTGCGTGCATCCACAAAGGCACGCTTCTTCAGATTCAATAAATGTTGACTAAAACACATTCAATATATCTAAAGGCATTAATTAGATTAAATCCATATTGACCAATACAGTTCAATTCTCACTTATTCAATTAATTATACCAGGGTGTAACTTAAAAACACTTAATGCTGCATTTCTTTTAAAACCATCGGCTTCAAGTAATACAATGTATGTCAAAAAGTTTGTGAACTGTTGATCGCAAATATATAATTAATAATTTAATGCATAACAGCCCTATATATTGTCAAGTATAGTGCAAAATATATATATTAATATCATAAAAAATGATAATAAATATCTAACTTAATAGTAATTATATTAAAGCTATATAAAAAATAATAAAACAACAAATATATACTTCAAAGTCCAATGCCAATATTAGCTTATATAGACAAATGTTAAGAGCAATTCATAAATACATTGTTTTCATGTATAGGCTCAATCCTTAATCATGCATGTGAATTCATATTAATTCTATGTAAAGCCACCATAAAACTATATACAGTATACAAAGAACTCTCTTTGATTTTATTCAGACATATAAATATAGCAATTTTCATATTTCATATTTATCTACACATATTGATATATGTCTTGTCAAGAGCACTGATAGGTCGTTGGATGTTCTATATGATGGATATATTATTATAAGTGTTATAAATCTTCAGATTTCATATGTCTAATATCAAAAGTTCATTACAAATAAAGTTCAAAAATGAAAAGTTTTTGACTAGTGAACAATCATATCCTTGACTTACATTTTCATATATATACATCATACTATATTGACATATGTCTGGTCAGGTAAAACAACTATTACATATTGTTGAATAGTTGTATAAGTAATCATGAATATTACTTATAGTCTAATGAAATACATACTAGTTAACATAGGAAGAAAAAAGAGGGGGGGCTGAGACCTATGAAAATTCCAAACTATCTTAACATATTAGTGTGATCATGGCCATCATTCCTAGAGACAAATAAAGGTTTAATTAATATCTTCGTTTCCTTAAATATGATCTAATACTCACATATGTATTTAGACCTGGATGACTTTGTGCTCTGAATTTAAATATCCAGTCTAGCTCTAAATTCTCCAGGTCATTAAAGTTATCACCTTTCCTGACATTTAGTTCTCTTTTCTGTAGAACTCTAAAAAAGAATTTATGTTCAGGAAAATCTGTAATGTGTTTGGATAAAGCATTCCTGTGATCAGCTTTTTTGATGGCATATATATGTTCTTGTATTCTATCCCTAAGTCTTCTTGTGGTCATGCCTATATAGAATGCTGGGCATGACTCACAAGTTGCCAAATAGATAACATTGCTGTCCTCACAGTTTGCAGTACATCTAAATTCAAAGTTAAACAATAACTCAGGATGAAAGAAACTCTTCTCTTTACATATCCATACACAAGAACTACATTTCCCACATGAATGAGTGCCTGTATTGTTGTTATTAAATAAACTTTTTATTTTGTAGGATCTATTAGGTCTTTTCTCATTACAAAGTATTCGTTTCAGATTCTTTGAGTTTTTATATATAAAGGTAGGTCTCTCACCTATCAACTGTTTAATTTCACCATTTGTTACCAAAATAGGCCAGTTCTTTGAAACAATGTCAATTATCTGTTTGTTGTCACTAGTATAGGTGATAATACATCTGACATAACTTGAATCTCTTTGTAAAGAATTTTTATTATGTTTGTATGAAAAATTCCAATCTCTATTGGCACCAAAACAATTAGAATATCTATAGTTCCTACAAACAGCAATTTCCTGTGTGAAAGAGTCTTTTATGGTCCTGACCATTTCTAAATTATATCCTCTTTCTTGAAACAATCTTTCTAACTTATTGAATTCATTATTTCTTGCATCTAGCTCTTGACATATTCTGTCTATCCTTACATACTGTCCCCTTCACTATATTTTTAAAAATAAACCTTGGATGCATACTATCATATTGCAACAGATTGTTTTTCCAACATTCTTTCCTGAATAGTGAGGTTTTTAATCCCCCTTGTCCATTCTTTTTAATTTTTAGATCCAGAAAATTAATCTCAGAGGCTGAATATTCAATTGAGAATCTTAAAAAGTCTGTGGTCTTCTCTAGGTCCATTATAAAGCTTTGTAATTCATGTATAGTTCCATCCCATAACAAAAGTATATCATCTACAAATCTATAACAACAAAGTATCTTTTTGTAACTGGGGTGTGTAAATAAGCTTGTAGTTTCCCAACTATATACAACAAGGTTGGCATATGTGTTGACGCAGGGGGTGCCCATGGCTACCCCCCACTGTTGTATATAGAAGAGCCCATTAAATGTCATGACATTATTGGTCAGAACTATTTCCAATAGAGTATTTATTAAAGATTGTTCATGGTTAGTGAATTTCCCATCCTTACTTAATAATGACCTGATAGCTTCCATTCCATATAGGTTAGGAATTGCAGTGAACAGACTCTTTACATCTAGTGTAACTAAAAGATGTGTCTCTGATACATAAAAATCCAAATTTCTAATGTTATCAATTAATTGATATGAATCCCTTAAGATAGTAGGAATAACAGACACTAATGGTTTTAATTTCTTCTCTAAAAATATAGAGGCATTTTCTGTTACCCAGTTGTGTCCAACCACAATGGGATGCAGGGGAGGTGGTATTATCCCCTTATGCATTTTTGGAAGGCCTTTCAGATAGGGTAAAGTGGGATGTTCAATCAATAGAAAAAGATAGAAGTCATAGCTGATTTTTCTACATAATAGTAGTTCATTCAAATCTTGATGTACCTGAAAGATCAATCTTTGCACAGTTTTTTCATCTATTAGTTTATATGTATTATTGTCCATTAAGAGGAGCTCCATGTATGTAAAATAGTCTTTGGTGTTTAACAGAACCAGGCCCCCACCCTTATCTACTGGTCTGATGACTACCTTTGAATTATTAGTTAGAGCATTTAATGACATCCATTCATCTCTTAAGTTATGAAACAAAGACAGTAAGCCCTTGTTGTATAACATATAGTGCTTATACAAATCATTTTCACATAGTTTGATAAATGAGTCTATACAAGGATGAAATGCAGGCGTATATGTACTTTTCCTATTAAAACATTCAAAATTAGATTGAGCATTGGAGTTTATAATATTACTTGAATCATTTTTAAAAGACAATTTTAGCGCTATTTTGCGAGCAAAAGCTCTTAAATCAGTTAATAAGTCAGAAATATTACTAACTTGTGCCGGTATATAGCTTAAGCCCTTATTCAACAAAGAATAGTCCGTGTCACTCAATATTAAATCAGACAAATTATAAACCAAACTCTTCAGTCCTTCTGTCGTCCCCTTTTGTGCTGCGGTTCCCCTGAGAACTTCCTTTTTCCTCTTGTTCGACTCTCCGATCTTCCTCTTGAGCCCCTTCTTATGCGCATCGGTAGGGGTAAAAAAGATTCAATATTAGTCTGTTGTAGTTTTGGTCTTGCTCCCAGATCCATCTGTTGCTGCATGGCCTTTTGATTAGGTGGTGGAGTACCATTTAGTTCATGCGAGGCCTGTCTAAGACTTCCGGTCGATGTCGCCATGATGTCATTACGTGTGGTAGCAGTAGTTGAAGAGGAAATGTTGTCATTGCTGGCAAAAACGTTCCCTTGTGTATCCGAAGTTACCATTTCGGTTCTCTGTTGCATGTTGTCACGATCCTGTCTCGCCCATACAAAGACCTGACCATTCATAAAGTCTCTGTGGTCTCTTTGTAATTTACGTAATTTTATAGCTTGCAGTCTTTCCCCATAAGCATCTACTTGATTTATCAGATTATCAAGTCTGTTAATGAATGTTTCCCCTTTAAATCTTTTCATCATGTCTTTATATAGGCTGTCATTTTTCTCCGTTAGGGCATTTTCTATGGGGAGAAAATAGTCTATGAGTAGCTTTATGTAATTAAAGCTAAGCTCTAAATTAAGCTTTTGCCAGTTTTTCAGAAGTTCCGGATGAGAGTTACCGTAAGATGGCATACACAGAACTCTCATTCCTCTCTGAACTATTTTAAAATGCAGACACGCCTCTAAGTGGCGTCTTTGCCATAAGAGTCGGAATTGTCTATATAAATTGTTTTCAAGTTCTTTAAACAGAGGATTAAATTCCGAAAACAAATTGACAGTACCTGTTTCATTAGGAGCCATGTCAGTTGCTAGCTCATACGTAAGTAGAGGATTTGCTTTCTTGTCACACAAATTATTCCATTTGGAAAAACTCTTTTCTGGGTTGTAATCCAATTCTAGTGCTGAGGTATCCATCGCGTAGGGACAGGAGAAAGCAGAAGATATATCCAAAATCGCAAAAGGCAGCAAACCTGACCCTTAAAGGTGTCTCCAGAGCAGGAACGAGAGATGTAGTATAAACTGGAAGCCACCACCACGTAAAAAGACAATTCTTTATTAAAACAGGAGAATAAGGGCTTTCGCGTGCATCCACAAAGGCACGCTTCTTCAAATTCAATAAATGTTGACTAAAACACATTCAATATATCTAAAGGCATTAATTAGATTAAATCCATATTGACCAATACAGTTCAATTCTCACTTATTCAATTAATTATACCAGGGTGTAACTTAAAAACACTTAATGCTGCATTTCTTTTAAAACCATCGGCTTCAAGTAATACAATGTATGTCAAAAAGTTTGTGAACTGTTGATCGCAAATATATAATTAATAATTTAATGCATAACAGCCCTATATATTGTCAAGTATAGTGCAAAATATATATATTAATATCATAAAAAATGATAATAAATATCTAACTTAATTTTATATATATGCATCTGTTGGGTTGTTTGTTTCTGATAACTGGTTACAGTAAACTCTTTTTCTAGAGGCTCCTTTAGCTGTTTAAAACTTTCATTTAAAGGCTCACTGCTGCTTTTCAGCTGTGAAACATTTACACATTTTATATATATGCATATATGCACCTGTTGGGTTGTTTTACAGTAAACTCTTTTTTTCTAGAGGCTCCTTTAGCTGTTTAAAACTTTCATTGGCTCACTGCTGCTTTTCAGCTGTGAAACATTTCTGCAGTTTGTATTGTTTGTGCACTGTTTAATTGCAAGGTGTACACACATTTTATATATATGCATATATGCATCTGTTGGGTTGTTTGTTTCTGATAACTGGTTACAGTAAACTCTTTTTTTCTAGAGGCTCCTTTAGCAGTTTAAAACTTTCATTTAAAGGCTCACTGCTGCTTTTCAGCTGTGAAACATTTCTGCAGTTTGTATTGTTTGTGCACTGTTTAATTGCAAGGTGTACACACATTTTATATATATGCATATATGCATCTGTTGGGTTGTTTGTTTCTGATAACTGGTTACAGTAAACTCTTTTTCTAGAGGCTCCTTTAGCGGTTTAAAACTTTCATTTAAAGGCTCACTGCTGCTTTTCAGCTGTGAAACATTTCTGCAGTTTGTACTGTTTGTGCACTGTTTAATTGCAAGGTGTACACATTTTATATATATGCATATATGCATCTGTTGGGTTGTTTGTTTCTGATAACTGGTTACAGTAAACTCTTTTTTTCTAGAGGCTCCTTTAGCTGTTTAAAACTTTCATTTAAAGGCTCACTGCTGCTTTTCAGCTGTGAAACATTTCTGCAGTTTGTATTGTTTGTGCACTGTTTAATTGCAACGTGTACACATTTTATATATATGCATATATGCATCTGTTGGGTTGTTTGTTTCTGATAACTGGTTACAGTAAACTCTTTTTCTAGAGGCTCCTTTAGCGGTTTAAAACTTTCATTTAAAGGCTCACTGCTGCTTTTCAGCTGTGAAACATTTCTGCAGTTTGTACTGTTTGTGCACTGTTTAATTGCAAGGTGTACACACATTTTATATATATGCATATATGCATCTGTTGGGTTGTTTGTTTCTGATAACTGGTTACAGTAAACTCTTTTTTTCTAGAGGCTCCTTTAGCTGTTTAAAACTTTCATTTAAAGGCTCACTGCTGCTTTTCAGCTGTGAAACATTTCTGCAGTTTGTATTGTTTGTGCAGTGTTTAATTGCAAGGTGTACACACATTTTATATATATGCATATATGCATCTGTTGGGTTGTTTGTTTCTGATAACTGGTTACAGTAAACTCTTTTTCTAGAGGCTCCTTTAGCGGTTTAAAACTTTCATTTAAAGGCTCACTGCTGCTTTTCAGCTGTGAAACATTTCTGCAGTTTGTACTGTTTGTGCACTGTTTAATTGCAAGGTGTACACACATTTTATATATATGCATATATGCATCTGTTGGGTTGTTTGTTTCTGATAACTGGTTACAGTAAACTCTTTTCTAGAGGCTCCTTTAGCGGTTTAAAACTTTCATTTAAAGGCTCACTGCTGCTTTTCAGCTGTGAAACATTTCTGCAGTTTGTACTGTTTGTGCACTGTTTAATTGCAAGGTGTACACACATTTTATATATATGCATATATGCATCTGTTGGGTTGTTTGTTTCTGATAACTGGTTACAGTAAACTCTTTTTCTAGAGGCTCCTTTAGCGGTTTAAAACTTTCATTTAAAGGCTCACTGCTGCTTTTCAGCTGTGAAACATTTCTGCAGTTTGTACTGTTTGTGCACTGTTTAATTGCAAGGTGTACACACATTTTATATATATGCATATATGCATCTGTTGGGTTGTTTGTTTCTGATAACTGGTTACAGTAAACTCTTTTTCTAGAGGCTCCTTTAGCGGTTTAAAACTTTCATTTAAAGGCTCACTGCTGCTTTTCAGCTGTGAAACATTTCTGCAGTTTGTACTGTTTGTGCACTGTTTAATTGCAAGGTGTACACACATTTTATATATATGCATATATGCATCTGTTGGGTTGTTTGTTTCTGATAACTGGTTACAGTAAACTCTTTTTCTAGAGGCTCCTTTAGCTGTTTAAAACTTTCATTTAAAGGCTCACTGCTGCTTTTCAGCTGTGAAACATTTCTGCAGTTTGTGTCCCACCCTCCCTCCCTGCTGGTATAGTGTTTTTATGGTTGGTGGCTTTGCAGTTGCCCGCCCCTAGTGTAAATTTGATCTGGGACCCTCCTCCCAGTCTAGTGTCATTACCTCATTCTACCCAGTACAGGGAGAACATTTGAGAAGGCCAATCAGCTTAGTTTCGGCTACTTCTTTCTCTCTTTCCTCTATACAAAAAAAAAAAAAAAACATTTATCTGCTTTTACTGTATTTGTGTTTTTTCCTACTTTTGCTTTTGCGTCATCTTAAAAGTACTCAATTGTATTTATTACTGCTTGGTGTAACGTATTCTAAGCCTTTTAGTTTAAGCACTCGGGCTTTAGACCAGTTGTTTTACATTAGGAAG